>NC_052164.1:105763797-105817001 GCF_902713615.1 Scyliorhinus canicula | reverse complement strand
TCTGTGAATTTTACATCCTGATCTGAGATATTCCAGAACAAGAACCCAACAATTGGCAGGAGGCAGAGAATGAGGTAAATCAACAAGTCAGAAAGATTTTAAGGAAATACCTTTCACAATCTCCAGATGTCCCTTTGCATTTTACAGTTAATTAAGTTTTTTTCCTGGTGTTGTTGGAACGTAGAAAGTTTCAGTTCAACAAAATCATCAAAGAATATTTAAATAATCGCTTTTCGGTGCAAATGAGAGCATTAGCTACAGGATTAACCCTTTCCATCCTGGATTTCCTGTCGATAATGAGCTGAATTAATCTGAAGGCGAGTTAAATAAACTCGCTCGCTGACTACTTCGCAAGGTGAGGGTAGAATATAGAAGCGGATGTTTGACGGCCTTATCACAATCACTGACAAACTTCTTATCAGCAGCTCAGCTGACAGAATCATTAAGCAGCAGTGACATTTACTGTCTCTTTCTCAGCAGTTACTTATTGGAATTTATTCCATACAAGTAAATTGTCAGTTATGTGGAAAAGGTATATGCTAATCCAGCACAACTGCTTTCATAAAGACAGGACATCCTAAAGTGCTCTCCAGCCAATGATATAAAATGACATCTAATCTTTGTTGGAATCTCACAATCACAGCAGTCAATTTGTACACAGCAAGGTCCCAATCTTCATAGATTCATAGAATTTACAGTCTAGAAGGAGGTCATTCGACCCATCAAGTCTGCACCGGCCCTTGGAAAAAGCACCCTTCCCAAGCTCACACCTCCACCCTATCCTCGTAACCTAGTAACCCCACTTAACCTTTTTGGACATTAAGGGCAATTTATCATGGCCAATCCGCCTAACCTGCTCATCTTTGGACTGTGGGAGGAAACCGGAGCACCCGGAGGAAACCCACGCACACACGGGGAGAACTTGCAAACTCCACACAGAGATATTCAGTATTGAAGACAGCATCCCGCTGTGGGGAACGTCGCACATGCTGCTTAAAAAGGCCTTTGGTGTAAAAATAGGGAGGCGCTGGAAAACAAACAAAAATCTCGGGAGAACCGTCATCTTCATGGTCTGAACCCTCCCCGCCAGTCCTTCATTTGGACCAGATTTAATTTGTGTAGCTGCTGCCACCCCTGTGCCATCTGAATACACAAGTACCGAAAAGTCCCATCACTCCCCCAGTCTCCTCTCCTGCTCATTTGCTTGAATCACAAATTCCTTGCTCTTACCCATATTCAATTTGTACCCCGGGAACAAGCCAAATTCCCCTAAGATCCGCATAACCTCCCCCATCCCCCCAATGGGTCAGAAATATACAGGAGTAGGTTGTCTGCACATAACAAGATGCTTTGTTCCATCCCCACCCACACTGGACTAACCCCTTCCAGTCCTCTGACGCTCTCAACACCATCGCCAATGGCTCTCCAGCCAAGGCAAACAACAGTGGGGAGACAGGACATCCCGGCCATGTGCCCCGGCGCAGTCTAAAGTAGTCCGAACACCCGGTTTGTCCGTCCGGCTCACCGCCGGTGCCTAGTACAGCAACCGAACCCAGTCAATAAAGCCCTGCCCAAACCAAATCGCCCCAGGACCTCCCACAGATAATTCCATTCCACCCAGTCAAAGGCCTTCTCCGCTTCCATAGCGACCACTAACTCCGCCTCCCTCCTCTCGGAGGGCATCATGATTATATTCAAGAGCCTCTAACGTTGGCCTTTGGTGCCTGCCTTTGACAAACCCCGTCTGGTCTTCCCCATCACCTCTGGAACACAATCCTCTATCCTCGAGACCAGAATTTTCAAAACTATTTCTTTACTAATACCAATTTCTTTCAGCTGCTCACTAAAACTGTGTTTCTCAGAACTCCCGGTACATTATTCATGTTTTTCTTTGTGGGGGTCAGGCTAGGTAAAGACAACAGATTTGCGTTCCCACAGCAGGATGCTGTCTTCAATACTCAATTTGGATATCTTGGTGGAAAATGGACTGATCTCCCCAGGTAATGTTTGATGGTGACCCCCCCGTACAGAACTATGAGGCGGACTTTGAACAGTATGGGATCCGTCTGCATCCATTCCTGTACCTGGGAGGCCATAACTGGCTGCATGTCAAGAAAGATTAATGTGGCCACCGCTTCATCAGACTGAGAAGGAGACGGAGAGCGTGGGGTACAGGCAGTCAGACCGATAGGAGACGGAGAGCGTGTGGTACAGGCAGTCAGACCGATAGGAGACGGAGGGGGTGTGGTACAGGCAGTCAGACCGATAGGAGACGGAGAGCGTGTGGTACAGGCAGTCAGACCGATAGGAGACGGAGGGGGTGTGGTACAGGCAGTCAGACCGATAGGAGACGGAGAGCGTGTGGTACAGGCAGTCAGACCGATAGGAGATGGAGGGGGTGTGGTACAGGCAGTCAGACCGATAGGAGACGGAGGGGGTGTGGTACAGGCAGTCAGACCGATAGGAGACGGAGAGCGTGTGGTACAGGCAGTCAGACCGATAGGAGACGGAGAGCGTGTGGTACAGGCAGTCAGACCGATAGGAGACGGAGGGGGTGTGGTACAGGCAGTCAGACCAATAGGAGACGGAGGGGGTGTGGTACAGGCAGTCAGACCGATAGGAGACGGAGAGCGTGTGGTACAGGCAGTCAGACCGATAGGAGACGGAGGGGGTGTGGTACAGGCAGTCAGACCGATAGGAGACGGAGGGGGTGTGGTACAGGCAGTCAGACCGATAGGAGACGGAGAGCGTGTGGTAAAGGCAGTCAGACCGATAGGAGACGGAGGGGGTGTGGTACAGGCAGTCAGACCGATAGGAGACGGAGAGCGTGTGGTACAGGCAGTCAGACCGATAGGAGACGGAGAGCGTGTGGTACAGGCAGTCAGACCGATAGGAGACGGAGGGGGTGTGGTACAGGCAGTCAGACCGATAGGAGACGGAGGGGGTGTGGTAAAGGCAGTCAGACCGATAGGAGACGGAGAGCGTGTGGTACAGGCAGTCAGACCGATAGGAGACGGAAAGGGTGTGGTACAGGCAGTCAGACCGATAGGAGACGGAGGGGGTGTGGTACAGGCAGTCAGACCAATAGGAGACGGAGGGGGTGTGGTACAGGCAGTCAGACCGATAGGAGACGGAGAGCGTGTGGTACAGGCAGTCAGACCGATAGGAGACGGAGGGGGTGTGGTACAGGCAGTCAGACCGATAGGAGACGGAGGGGGTGTGGTACAGGCAGTCAGACCGATAGGAGACGGAGAGCGTGTGGTAAAGGCAGTCAGACCGATAGGAGACGGAGGGGGTGTGGTACAGGCAGTCAGACCGATAGGAGACGGAGAGCGTGTGGTACAGGCAGTCAGACCGATAGGAGACGGAGGGGGTGTGGTACAGGCAGTCAGACCGATAGGAGACGGAGGGGGTGTGGTAAAGGCAGTCAGACCGATAGGAGACGGAGAGCGTGTGGTACAGGCAGTCAGACCGATAGGAGACGGAGGGGGTGTGGTACAGGCAGTCAGACCGATAGGAGACGGAGGGGGTGTGGTACAGGCAGTCAGACCGATAGGAGACGGAGGGGGTGTGGTACAGGCAGTCAGACCGATAGGAGACGGAGGGGGTGTGGTACAGGCAGTCAGACCGATAGGAGGCGGAGAGCGTGTGGTACAGGCAGTCAGACCGATAGGAGACGGAGGGGGTGTGGTACAGGCAGTCAGACCGATAGGAGGCGGAGGGGGTGTGGTACAGGCAGTCAGACCGATAGGAGACGGAGGGGGTGTGGTACAGGCAGTCAGACCGATAGGAGACGGAGAGCGTGTGGTACAGGCAGTCAGACCGATAGGAGACGGAGGGGGTGTGGTACAGGCAGTCAGACCGATAGGAGACGGAGGGGGTGTGGTACAGGCAGTCAGACCGATAGGAGGCGGAGAGCGTGTGGTACAGGCAGTCAGACCGATAGGAGACGGAGGGGGTGTGGTACAGGCAGTCAGACCGATAGGAGGCGGAGGGGGTGTGGTACAGGCAGTCAGACCGATAGGAGACGGAGGGGGTGTGGTACAGGCAGTCAGACCGATAGGAGACGGAGAGCGTGTGGTACAGGCAGTCAGACCGATAGGAGACGGAGGGGGTGTGGTACAGGCAGTCAGACCGATAGGAGACGGAGGGGGTGTGGTACAGGCAGTCAGACCGATAGGAGGCGGAGGGGGTGTGGTACAGGCAGTCAGACCGATAGGAGACGGAGAGCGTGTGGTACAGGCAGTCAGACCGATAGGAGACGGAGGGGGTGTGGTACAGGCAGTCAGACCGATAGGAGACGGAGGGGGTGTGGTACAGGCAGTCAGACCGATAGGAGGCGGAGGGGGTGTGGTACAGGCAGTCAGACCGATAGGAGACGGAGGGGGTGTGGTACAGGCAGTCAGACCGATAGGAGACGGAGAGCGTGTGGTACAGGCAGTCAGACCGATAGGAGACGGAGGGGGTGTGGTACAGGCAGTCAGACCGATAGGAGGCGGAGGGGGTGTGGTACAGGCAGTCAGACCGATAGGAGACGGAGAGCGTGTGGTACAGGCAGTCAGACCGATAGGAGACGGAGGGGGTGTGGTACAGGCAGTCAGACCGATAGGAGACGGAGAGCGTGTGGTACAGGCAGTCAGACCGATAGGAGACGGAGGGGGTGTGGTACAGGCAGTCAGACCGATAGGAGACGGAGGGGGTGTGGTAAAGGCAGTCAGACCGATAGGAGGCGGAGGGGGTGTGGTAAAGGCAGTCAGACCGATAGGAGGCGGAGGGGGTGTGGTACAGGCAGTCTACTTAACGCATCCGCAGTTGCAATTTGGGTACCTGTTTTTTTTTTTTAAATAATTTTTATTGGAATTTTTTACAGAAAATATAAATCATAACGACAAACAATGAAATGCAACAAAATAACCCATAATAACTGTAACACCCCCCAGACCGTATCGACGCATGGGGTACCTGGTTGATGCCGCCATTAAAAGGGCCTTTCTCTGTATCCTCACGGAAACGATGGGCGGGATTGCTTTGACTTCTTTAAAAAGTCCCAGTAGCAGCTTATGGTCTGCAAGGATCGTGAACTAACGGCCAGACAAGTACTGGTAAAATGTTTTTACAGAAAATATAGCAGTGACGGCCAACTGCTATTTCTTGTTCTGGGCGTAGTTGTACTCTGCCGCAGCCAATGCCCTGGAGGTAAACGTGACCGTCGCTCTCCACTATAATCCATGCAAAGGGACAAAACGGTTCCAATGCTGTTCGGCGAGACGTCACGTGTGACTATGAGCAGTTTGACAGGCTCGCAATGCGTGAACAAACTCAATGAGGTCAACTGCTTCTTGACTTTCACAAACGCCTCTTCCTGTTGTGCTCTCCATGTCAGGGGGCCCAACATATTCCCAAAACTGGAGCTGAACTTTCCATAGTGCTTACTAACTCTGGAAGGAAGGCAGTTCAGTTGTGTTGTTAGGTGTAGGGGTTTGCTGGATCACCGTTTCCGTGACAGAGTGCAGCCCATCCTGGTCCGCGTGGAAGCACAGATAAATGACCTCCTTCATGTGGAACACACATTTTTCCCTTCGTAGGCGAAGTCCGTCTCCGAGAAGCAGCGGAGAATCTCATCAAATTGCTCAGGTGTTCCTGTTCTGACATCCCCGTGACCACGACGTAGTTGAGATAAACCGCCACACACGGCAATCCTCACAGTACGGGGCTGCTCCATGACCCTCTGGAGAAGTTCACAAGCCGACGACACGCCAAAGGGCACCTGGTATATTCATAAAGACCCCGATGGTATTGATGGGGCCATTATTCCGGTGGTCCCGAGTCCAGAGCTTGGAATATTCAGAGTGCCCGAAGACCCGGGAGTCCAGGGGACGAGAGAGGCTGAAGTTCTGGCCTTTGCCTCCCTGATAGCCCGGAGACGGATCTTGTTTGGATGGAGGGACTCGGAGCCGCTGAAAGCGGGCGTGTGGGTGAGCGACCTGGCAGCATTCCTGAGGCAGGAGAAGGTCACGTTCGTCCTGAGGGGGTCGGTCAATGGGTTCGCCCGGAAGTGGAAACCGGTCATTGACTTCTTTAAGGAGGTTATTGGGGTCAGCAGGGGGTGGGGGGAGAATGGGGGAGTAAGCAGGCTAAAATGGGGAAGGTGGGATGTGAGAAGGGGTGTATTAGGGGAGCGGGGGTTGTAGTGGGAGGGGTGTATTAGGGGAGTGGGGTGGAGTGGGAGGGGTGTATTAGCGGAGTGGGAGGGGTGTATTAGGGGAGTGGGAGGGGTGTATTAGAGGGAGCAGGGATGGAGTGGGAGGGGTGTATTAGGGGAGTGGGGAGGTGTATTAGGGGAGTGGGGGGTGTAGTGGGAGGGGTGTATTAGGGGAGCGGGGGGTGTAGTGGGAGGGGTGTATTAGGGGAGTGGGAGGGGTGTATTAGGGGAGCGGGGGTGGAGTGGGAGGGGTGTATTAGGGGAGTGTGAGGGGTGTATTAGGGGGAGCAGGGATGGAGTGGGAGGGGTGTATTAGGGGAGTGGGAGCGGTGTATTAGGGGGAGCGGGGATGGAGTGGGAGGGGTGTATTAGGGGAGTGGGAGGGGTGTATTAGGGGAGGGAGTGGAGTGGGAGGGGTGTATTAGGGGAGTGGGGGGGTGTATTAGGGGAGGGGGAGTGGAGTGGGAGAGGTGTATTAGGGGAGTGGGAGGGGTGTATTAGGGGAGTGGGGGGGTGTATTAGGGGAGGGGGTGGAGTGGGAGGAGTGTATTAGGGGAGTGGGGGGTGTAGTGGGAGGGGTGTATTAGGGGAGGGGGAGGAGTGGGAGGGGTGTATTGGGGAGGGGGGTGGAGTGGGAGGGGTGTATTAGGGGAGGGGGTGGAGTGGGAGGGGTGTATTAGGGGAGGGGGTGGAGTGGGAGGGGTGTATTTGGGGAGTGGGAGGGGTGTATTAGGGGAGTGGGAGGGGTGTATTAGGGGAGGGGGTGGAGTGGGAGGGGTGTATTGGGGGAGGGGGATGGAGTGGGAGGGGTGTATTAGGGGATGGGGTGGAGGGGGAGGGGTGTATTAGGGGAGGGGGGTGGAGTGGGAGGGGTGTATTAGGGGAGGGGGTGGAGTGGGAGGGGTGTATTAGGGGATGGGGGTGGTGGGTGAGGGGTGTATTAGGGGAGAGGGTGGAGTGGGAGGGGTGTATTAGGGGAGGGGGTGGAGTGGGAGGGGCGTATTGGGGGAGTGGGGGTGGAGTGGGAGGGGTGTATTAGGGGAGGCTTGTGGAGTGGGAGGGGTGTATTGGGGAGCGGGGGGTGTATGGGGGGAGCGGGGGGTGTATGAGGGAGCGGGGGTGTATGAGGGGAGCGGGGGGTGTATTGGGGGAGCGGGGGGTGTATTGGGGGAGCGGGGGGTGTATGAGGGGAGCGGGGGGTGTATGAGGGGAGGGGGGGTGTATGAGGAGAGCGGGGGGTGTATTGGGGGAGCGGGGGGTGTATGAGGGGAGCGGGGGGTGTATTGGGGGAGCGGGGGGTGTATTGGGGGAGCGGGGGGTGTATGAGGGGAGCGGGGGGTGTATTGGGGGAGCGGGGGGCTGTATGAGGGGAGCGGGGGGTGTATTGAGGGAGCAGGGGGTGTATTGGGGAGCGGGGGTGTATGAGGGGAGCGGGGGGTGTATTGGGGGAGCGGGGGGTGTATGAGGGGAGCGGGGGGGTATATGATGGGAGCGGGGGGTGTATGAGGGGAGCGGGGGGTGTATGAGGGGGAGCGGGGGGGTGTATGAGGGGAGCAGGGGGTGTATGAGGGGTGGGGGGTGTATGGGGGGAGCGGGGGGTGTATGAGGGGGAGCGGGGGGTGTATGTGGGGAGCGGGGGGTCTATGAGGGGGAGCGGGGGGTGTATGAGGGGGAGCAGGGGGTGTATGAGGGGGAGCGGGGGGTGTATGAGGGGGAGCGGGGGTGTATGTGGGGAGCGGGGGGTGTATGAGGGGGAGCGGGGGGTGTATGAGGGGAGCAGGGGGTGTATGAGGGGTGGGGGGTGTATGGGGGGAGCGGGGGGTGTATGAGGGTGAGCGGGGGGTGTATGAGGGGAGCGGAGGGTGTATGAGGGGAGCGGGGGTGTATGAGGGGTGGGGGGTGTATGAGGGGAGTGGGGGTGTATGAGGGGAGCGGGGGGTGTATTGGGGGAGCGGGGGGTGTATGAGGGGAGCAGGGGGTGTATGAGGGGTGGGGGGTGTATGAGGGGAGCGGGGGGTGTATGAGGGGAGCGGGGGGTGTATGAGGGGAGTGGGGGGTGTATTGGGGGAGCGGGGGGTGTATGAGGGGAGCAGGGGATGTATGAGGGGTGGGGGGTGTATGAGGGGAGCAGGGGGTGTATGAGGGGAGCGGGGGGTGTATGAGGGGAGCGGGAGGTGTATGAGGGGAGTGGGGGGTGTATGAGGGGGAGCGGGGGTGTATGTGGGGAGCGGGGGGTGTATGAGGGGGAGCGGGGGGTGTATGAGGGGAGCAGGGGGTGTATGAGGGGTGGGGGGTGTATGAGGGGAGCGGGGGGTGTATGAGGGGAGCGGGGGGTGTATGAGGGGTGGGGGGGTGTATGAGGGGGAGCGGGGGGTGTATGAGGGGAGCAGGGGGTGTATGAGGGGTGGGGGGTGTATGAGGGGAGCGGGGGGTGTATGAGGGGAGCGGGGGGTGTATGAGGGGGAGCGGGGGGTGTATGAGGGGGAGCGGGGGTGTATGTGGGGAGCGGGGGGTGTATGAGGGGGAGCGGGGGGTGTATGAGGGGGAGCGGGGGGTGTATGAGGGGAGCGGGGGGTGTATGAGGGGAGCGGGGGGTGTATGTGGGGAGCGGGGGGTGTATGAGGGGGAGCGGGGGGTGTATGAGGGGAGCAGGGGGTGTATGAGGGGTGGGGGGTGTATGAGGGGAGCGGGGGGTGTATGAGGGGAGCGGGGGGTGTATGAGGGGGAGCGGGGGGTGTATGAGGGGGAGCGGGGGGTGTATGAGGGGAGCAGGGGGTGTATGAGGGGTGGGGGGTGTATGAGGGGAGCGGGGGGTGTATGAGGGGAGCGGGGGGTGTATGAGGGAGCGGGGGGTGTATGAGGGGGAGCGGGGGGTGTATGAGGGGGAGCAGGGGGTGTATGTGGGGAGCGGGGGGTCTATGAGGGGGAGCGGGGGGTGTATGAGGGGAGCGGGGGGTGTATGAGGGGGAGCGGGGGGTGTATGAGGGGGAGCGGGGTGTATGTGGGGAGCGGGGGGTGTATGAGGGGGAGCGGGGGGTGTATGAGGGGAGCGGGGGGTGTATGAGTGGCATATTCCCGTAATGCGGGTCCTATTTGAGCTGCCAATGTGCTTGGCTATTGTCTAATTGTGCCCGTGGATGACCGCCAGCCAGCGGGGTATCTGGTATCTGTCCAACCGGGAAACCCTATTTACCATCAGCTTGTAGTCACCACAAAACCTCACTGTCCCGCCCACTTTAAACATGTGGACCACTGGCGCCACCCAATCAGCGAATTGTACCGGCCGGATAACGTTGAGGCTTTGCCTTTTGCCAATTGTGCATAAGGAACCAGTTGGGCCCAAAAATATTTCAGTTGCGCGTCCTGTTCCACCTGAATCTTCACCATGGCCCCTTAACTTGCTCTAATCCTCAGGAAACCAGCTCAGTGATGCACGATCAATTACACAAAGATGAGAGTTGAATACAACTAAGGCTTTATTACACAGAGATGTGTGGCCTCCCACAGCAGCTGACGAAATGGCTGCTGTACGGGGAGCACACATATTTATACTCCGCCTATTGGGTGGAGCCAGCAGGCAGGGATCTACCCCCGTACCTGTCGTACAGGGGCCTTACCATACAGAACCGAATATATACAGCAGTGGTTACTACCACATTCACCCCCTGTTAAAATTGAGTCCGGCGGGGGTGGTGGAGAACTATATACAGCACAAGTTTAAAATACAGAGAAAAAATTTTGAGTCCAGAACCAATGACAGGTTTAGACGGTCCGGAGCCTTGATCTGATGTTGGGAGCGACGCAGTGGCGGCGGCGATTCTGGCGTCAGTCTGGTCCTTGGTGACTCCGGGAGCGTGCCGAGATCCTCTTCATCCTCGGGCGTGGGCAGGGGAGGACGGATGGTCCTGGGGGGGGGGGGGGGGGGGGGGCTGCGCCAGGGGAGGGAGGGTGGCACCGGGCTGGAGGGGAGTGTGTGAGGGTCCCTGAGGGAGACAGTATCCTGGCGGCCGTCGGGGTACGCTATGTAGGCATACTGGGGGTTAGAGTGGAGTAACTGCACTCTTTCCACCAACAGGTCCGCCTTGTGGAGCCGTACGTGCTTACGCAGGAGTACGGGTCCTGGAGCTGCGAGCCAGGTCGGGAGCAACACCCCGGAGGTGGACTTCCTGGGGAAGGTAAAGAGACGTTCATGGGGTGTGTTGTTAGTGGCGGTGCACAGTAGTGACCGAATGGAGTGTCGTGCATTAGGGAGGACCTCCTGCCAGCGGGGGGCCGGGAGTTTTCTGGACCGTAGGGCCAGCTGGACGGCCCTCCATGCCGTCCCATTCTCCCTCTCTACCTGCCCGTTTCTCCGGGGGTTACAGCTGGTCGTCCTGCTGGAGGCGATACCCCTGCTGAGCAGGAACTGACGCAGCTCATCGCTCATGAATGAGGATCTCCTGTCACTGCGGATGTAGGCGGGGAAACCGAGTGAAGGTGGTGTTGAGGGCTTTGATGACGGTGGCAGACGGCATATCAGGGCACGGGATGGCAAAGGGGAATCTGGAGTACTCATCGACCACACTGAGGAAATACGTGTTCCGGTTGGTGGAGGGGAGGGACCCTTTGAAATCCACTCTGAGGCGTTCAAAGGGGTGGGAGGGGCCTTCACCAAGCGCGCACGGTCCAGCCGGTAGGAGTGCGGCTTTGCACTCCGCACAGACCTGGCAGTCCCTGGCGATCACCCTGACTTCCTCGATGGAATAGGGCAGATTTCGGGCCTTGATGAAGTGGTACAAACGTGTGACTCCCGGGTGGAAAAGCTGGTCATGCAGAGTCTGGAGTCGGTCCCCCTGCATGCTGGCACATGTACCTCGGGATAGGGCGTCTGGGGGCTCGTTGAGCTTGCCGGGGTGATACAAAATCTCGTAGTTGTAGGTGGAGAGCTCGATCCTCCACCTCAAGATTTTATCATTCTTGATCTTGCCCCACTGCGTGTTATTGAACATGAAAGCTACTGACCATTGGTCAGTGAGGAGAGTGAATCTCCTGCCGGCCAGGTAATGCCTCCAATGCCGCACAGCTCCAACGATGGCTTGGGCCTCTTTATCGACGGAGGAGTGCCGAATTTCTGAGGCATGAAGGGTGCGGGTAAAGAATGCCACAGGCCTGCCTGCCTGGTTGAGGGTGGCGGCTAGGGCAACGTCTGATGCGTCGCTCTCCAGATGAAAGGGTAATGTCTCATCAACTGTGTGCATCGCGGCCTTGGCGATATCGGCTCTGATACGGGCGAAGGCCTGTTGAGCCTCGGCTGTCAGAGGGAAAAGAGTAGACTGGATGAGTGGGCGGGCCTTGTCCGCATAATCTGGAACCCACTGTGCATAGTATGAGAAGAACCCCAGGCAGTGTTTGAGGGTCTTGGGGCAGTGGGGGAGGGGGAGTTCCATGAGGGGGCGCATGCGGTCGGGATCGGGCCCCAGAACTCCGTTCTGGACCACATAGCCGAGGATGGCTAAGCGGTTCGTGCTGAATACGCACTTCTCCTTGTTATAGGTGAGGTTTGGAAGAGTGGCAGGTGTGGAGAAATTTGGCAAGGTTGGCATCGTGGTCCTGCTGATCATGGCCGCAGATGGTGACGTTGTCTAGGTACGGGAAAGAGGCCCGCAGCCCGTACCGGTTGACCATTCAGTCCATCTCCCTTTGGAAGACCGTGACCCCGTTGGTGACGCCGAAGGGAACCCTGAGGATGTGATAGAGGTGACCGTCCGCCTCGAAGGCAGTGTATGGACGGTCCGCTTTACGGATGGGGAGCTGGTGGTAGGCGGATTTGAGGTCTACTGTTGAGAAGACCCGGTACTGTGCAATCTGATTGACCATATCAGATATGCGTGGGACGGGAACCACCGGTTTGTCCCAGGGAACATTGATGGTGGGTTCCTGGGGTGGCACAGGGCGGGCATAAGGAAGTTGGGAGACCTGTTCGTTGACGGGAGGTATGCGATCCTAGGTGAGCTGGAGGAGACGTTTGAGCTCCCCCCAGGGAATATGTTCAGGTACCTTCAGGTCAAGGCGTTTGCTAGGCGGCAGGTGGAGGGGTTCCCTTTGCTGCCCCCTTGGGGGGGTAAGGGATAGGGTGCTTTCGGGGGTGTGGGTCGGGGATGGGAAGGTGTCTGACATCTACCAGGTGATGCAGGAGGTGGAGGAGGTGTCGGTAGAGGAGCTGAAGGCTAAGTGCGAAGTGGAGCTGGGGGAGCAGATTGAGGAGGGGACATGGGCGGACGCCCTGGAGAGGGTGAACTCCTCCTCTTCATGTGCGAGGCTTGGCCTCATCCAGTTCAAGGTACTGCACAGGGCTCATATGTCCGGGACGAGGATGAGCAGGTTTTTTGGGGGTGAGGACAGGTGCATCAGGTGTTCGGGGAGCCCAGTGAACCATGCCCATATATTTTGGGCATGCCCGGCACTGGGGGAATTCTGGTAGGGGTGGCGAGGACGGTGTTGAGGGTGGTAGGGTCCAGGGTCAAGCCAGGCTGGGGACTCGCAATATTTGGGATTGGGGTGGAGCCGGGAGTGCAGGAGGCGAAAGAGGCCGGTGTTTTGGCCTTTGCGTCCCTAGTAGCCCGGCGGAGGATCTTGCTGCAGTGGAAAGATGCGAGACCTCCGAGCGTGGAGACCTGGATCAATGACATGGCGGGATTCAATAAGCTGGAGAAGGTCAAATTCGCCCTGAGGGGGTCGGTACAAGGGTTCTTTAGGAGGTGGCAGTCTTTCCTCGACTTTCTGGCTCAACGATAAGGAAATAGGTCAGCAGCAGCAACAACCCGGGGGGGGGGGGGGGTTTCAGGGGGGTATTGTTTAAGTTAATTTGCTTATTGTTAATTTATTTTGTTGTTTATTGGGTTTGGGGGGTGGGGGGGGGTTGTTACATGCGTTGTTATGGGTGCTGGGGGGTGTTTATTATTGTTATTATTATTATTATTGTTCTGTTGCTATATATTTTTCAAAAAATTCCAATAAAAATTAATTTTTAAAAAAGATATGCGTGGGAGGGGGTACGCGTCGAGCTGCGTTTACCGATTGATGGTCTGGCTGTAGTCCACGACCATCCTGTGTTTCTCCCCAGTTTTCACCACTACCACTTGGGCTCTCCAGGGGCTGTTGCTGGCCTCGATGATGCCTCCCCGAAGCAGCCGCTGGACCTCAGACCTGATGAAGGTCCTGTCCTGGGCACTGTACCGTCTGCTCCTGGTGGCGACGGGTTTGCAATCCGGGGTTAGGTTTGCAAAAAGGGAAGGTGGGTCGACCTTTAGGGTCGCGAGGCCGCATACAGTAAGGGGTGGTAGGGACCCGCCGAATTTCAATGTTAGGCTCTGGAGGTTACACTGGAAGTGCAGGCTAAGTAGCAAGGCAGCGCAGAGATTAGGGAGGACGTAGAAGCGGAAGCAGCTGAATTCTATGCCCTGGATAGTGAGCTTGGCGATGCAGTACCCCCGGATCGCCACGGAGTGGGACCCGGAGGCCAGGGAGAGTCTCTGATTGGCGGGGTGTACCGCGAGGGAGCAGCGCCTGACCGTATCGGGATGTATGAAGCTCTCGGTGCTCCCAGAGTCCAGCAGACAGGAGATCTCCTGCCCATCAATCCTTACTGAGACGAGCCGCGCCTGGTCATCGCTGGTATCAGACAATGGGGTGTCCGGGGGGCACGGGTCCTGGAACGATGGTGGCGCCCACGTGCTGTGGGG
This sequence comes from Scyliorhinus canicula, assembly GCF_902713615.1. Taxonomy (NCBI): domain Eukaryota; kingdom Metazoa; phylum Chordata; class Chondrichthyes; order Carcharhiniformes; family Scyliorhinidae; genus Scyliorhinus; species Scyliorhinus canicula. Next base: position 105,803,078 of record NC_052164.1, on the reverse strand, counting down.
AAGACAAGATGGCGGCGCCTGACGATCCTGAGGAGGACAAGATGGCGACGCCCACGGGCCGCACGTGGCCTGGGGAGGGGAAGATGGCACCTTCAGTCTGCACCTGAAAAGCTTTTTGCCAGTTCAGGTGGAGGCTCTGTACCCAGTCACGGCCTAACAGGCTGGGCCTTGTCTCTTCACCACAAGCAGTGGGAGCCTTACCAACTGCTGCCCATAAATTACTGGGGTTACCCTGGTCCCTGCAATGGCGAGCGGTTTATCTGAAGGATGTTGTTGCTATGGAGGGAGTGCAGCGAAGGTTTACCAGGCTGATTCCTGCGATGGTGGGGCTGTCATATGAGGAGAGACTAAGTCGGTTCAATGATATTCATTAGAGTTTCGAAGAGTGAGAGGGGATCTCAAAAAAACTTACGAAATGCTAACAGGATTAGACAGGCTAGATTCAGAAAGTATGTTCCTGATGGTGGGGGAGTCCAGAACTAGGGGTCATTGTTTGAGGATAAGGGATAAACCTATTGTGTCCGGTTCGGGTCGCCTCATTATCAGAAGGATGTGGAAGCTTTGGAGAGGGTGCAGGGAGATTTACCAGGATGCTGCCTGGTCTGGAGGGTATGTCTTATGAAGAAAGGTTGACGGAACTAGGGCTTGTCTCACTGGAGCGAAGAAGGAAGAGAGGTGACTTGATAGAGGTGCACGAGGAGATGAGAGGCATGGATAGAGAGGTGGTGCAGTCAGAGTCATTAGGGACATTTAAGCGACTCTTGGACAGGCACATGGACAGCAGCAAATTGAAGGGGTGTAGGTTAGGTTGATCTCAGATTAGGATAAATGGTCGGCACAACATTGTGGGCCGAAGGGCCTGTACTGTGCTGTACTATTCTATAGGGCAGCACGGTAGCATTGTGGATAGCACAATCGCTTCACAGCTCCAGGGTCCCAGGTTCGATTCCGGCTTGGGTCACTGTCTGTGCGGAGTCTGCACATCCTCCCTGTGTGTGCGTGGGTTTCCTCCGGGTGCTCCGGTTTCCTCCCACAGTCCAAAGATGTGCGAGTTAGGTGGATTGGCCATGCTAAATTGCCCTTGGTGTCAAAAATTGCCCTTAGTGTTGGGTGGGGTTACTGGGTTATGGGGATAGGGTGGAGGTGTTAACCTTGGGTAGGGTGCTCTTTCCAGGAACCGGTGCAGACTCGATGGGCCGAATGGCCTCCTTCTGCACTGTAAATTCTATGAAATGTTCTATGTTTTAGGACTGAGGTGAGGAGAAATTTCTTCGCTTAGAGAGTGGTGAATCTGTGGGATTCACGACCACAGAAAGTCGTTGACGCCAAAATATTGTGTAATTTCAAGAAAGAATTAGATATAGTTCTTGGGGCTAAAGGGATTGAGGGATGTGAGAGGGGAGGGCGGGGTCAGGATATTGAACTTGATGATCAGCCATGATTATAATGAATGGCGGAGCAGGCTCGAAGGGCTGAATGGCCTCCTCCGCTTCTATTTTCCGTGTATGTTTCTATCTACATGTGACTCCAGACCCACAGCACTGTGGTTGACTGAATTGTCTGAAGGGTAATTAGGATGGGTAATAAATGCTGCCCAGGCAGTGATGCCAACACAAACTCATTTTCTTGAGTGAGAATGCAAGAGTTGAGAAAAACAGAAACTGTGTTTGGTACAACCCGGGTGTGTATCACATGGGATAGTGTCAGTGGAAATGACATTTAGCAGTTTCAGTGCTGTGGGTTAATATGTACCTGTGTCAGTAACATGTTCCTACAGTGAGTCAGTAATGTGCGATGATACCGTTGCCACCCTGAGAGCGTGTCTCAGTCTCAGTGGTGGTTTTGTGTTGAGGTTTAGCCTCCGCCCCCACCTCGCTCTGTCTTACCAGCTGCTCTGAAGGGTGAAGCTCGGGGGCTTGCTGTTCCTGATTTCTCTCAGTGCCCACCCACCCCCAGCTCAGCCCACTGAGAACACGGACAGAGGGTCTGGCCTGTCGGGATTTTTAAATGATTTATTATTATTGATTAGTTTAACAGTTTGCACAAAGCCAACCAGAGATGTTTCAGCAGACACAATCTCAATATCTGATCAGAAATTCACCTCCCACACACTCAGCCTCCTCTCAACCCTCAGAACCCAGCTTCACATCCTCAGCCAGCTGTGAGAGCAGAGTCTCGGCTTGCTCGATACAGTCTGGGGAGGGGGGGGGGGGGGCTACATCACACACAGAGGGGGGGATTCTCTGATCCTGAGGCTACGTGTTGATGCCATCGGAAACTCTGTCGCGTTTCTCGACGGTGTCAACACGGCCTCAGGATCAGCAATTCTGGCTCCTACAGGGGGCCGGCACGGCGCTGGAGCGGTTCACGCTGCTCCAGCTGCTGATCCGGGCGTGGAATGGGCGACGGGATCCGCACATTCGCAGTCGCACCGGCGCCAATGCTCGCCTGCGCAGTGGCTCCTTCTACGAACCGGCCTGACGCAATATGGCGCCGGGCTACAGGGCCGTGTGGAAGAAAGGAGGCCACCAGCCAGAGAGGCCTGCCTGCCGATCGGTGGGCCCTGATCGTAGGCCAGGCCACATCGGAGGCCTCCCCCAAGGTTGGACCGCCCCCACAGGCCGCCCACCGACCCTTCCCGCCGGCTGAGAGCCGGTGTGGATGGCGCCAGTGGGACTCGGCTTTTTTACGACGGCCGCTCGGCCCATCCCAGGCTGAGAATCGGCGGGCTGGCAGCGTAGAGCGCCCCCCGACTGGCGACGCGCCAACACCACCGGCGCCATTGGCACAGATTCTCCCCTCTGTGGAGAATCGCGTACCGGCGTCGGAGCGGCATGGAGCGGTTCGCGCCAGTCGCAGGGATTCTCCAGCCCAGTCCCGTTGCCGGTGATCTCACTGCCGGTGATCCCGTTGCCGGGGAACCTGCTGCCGGTGATCCCGTTGCCGGGGAACCCGCTGCCGAGGAACCCGTTGCCGGTGATCCCGTTGCCGGGGAACCTGCTGCCGGTGATCCCGTTGCCGGGGAACCCGCTGCCGGGGAACCCGTTGCCGGTGATCCCGTTGCCGGGGAACCTGCTGCCGGTGATCCCGTTGCCGGTGATCCCGTTGCCGGTGATCCCGCTGCCGGGGAACCTGCTGCCGGTGATCCCGTTGCCGGGGAACCCGCTGCCGGTGATCCCGCTGCCGGGGAACCTGCTGCCGGTGATCCCGTTGCCGGTGATCCCGTTGCCGGTGATCCCGCTGCCGGGGAACCTGCTGCCGGTGATCCCGTTGCCGGGGAACCCGCTGCCGGTGATCCCGCTGCCGGGGAACCTGCTGCCGGTGATCCCGTTGCCGGTGATCCCGTTGCCGGTGATCCCGCTGCCGGGGAACCTGCTGCCGGTGATCCCGTTGCCGGTGATCCCGTTGCCGGTGATCCCGTTGCCGGTGATCCCGTTGCCGGGGAACCCGTTGCCGGTGATCCCGTTGCCGGTGATCCCGTTGCCGGTGATCCCGTTGCCGGGGAACCCGTTGCCGGTGATCCCGTTGCCGGGGAACCCGTTGCCGGTGATCCCGCTGCCGGGGAACCCGTTGCCGGGGAACCCGTTGCCGGGGAACCTGTTGCCGGTGATCCCGTTGCCGAGGAACCCGTTGCCGGTGATCCCGCTGCCGGGGAACCCGTTGCCGGGGAACCTGCTGCCGGTGATCCCGTTGCCGGGGAACCCGTTGCCGGGGAACCTGTTGCCGGTGATCCCGTTGCCGAGGAACCCGTTGCCGGTGATCCCGTTGCCGGGGAACCCGTTGCCGGTGATCCCGTTGCCGGGGAACCCGTTGCTGAGGAACCCGTTGCCGGGGAACCCGTTGCCGGTGATCCCGTTGCCGGGGAACCCGTTGCCGGGGAACCCGCCGTGTTCACCTCCGGCAGGACTGGAAGATCTCACCATGGGAAGGGCTGGATAACCCCGCGCTCTGGTCTCTGGTACGGCCTTGTGGAAGATGAACGGTAATATGATGCTCGATATAACAGTCTATCCAGGAGCCAGTTACAGACACATCTAATCAGCATTTTCATTTTAGATTATTTGCTGGCCATTGATGAAAACACGTGCAGAATGAGAATTTCAGACAATTTATTTCAGAGATCTCAAAATCTACAAACTTAAAAATCAATCACAGAGACTTCATAATAAAACAGCTACAAATATCATCACAACAGGGATTGTGGAGAGAGAATGCGCTGCTGAACTCAGTAAAGTCACAGGGTCCAGACACCAACTTCTGTCAATAAAATATATCAGCAAACCTTGCATCAGCTGCTGGCTCCCAGCCCCCCCCCCCCCCCCCAAACCCAGCCCATTACACCCGACCCTTACAGACCAGATCCCATTACACACAAACCTTACATGGCAGTGGGTTAGATAACTGACCATTATGCTTTTTACAATTATTTATTCACAGGGATGTGAGTGTCGTTGGCCTCCCAGCATTTATTGCCCATCCCTAATTGACCCTTGAGGGGATATGTAAGAGTCACCACATCGCTGTGGGTCTGGAGTCACGTGTAGGCCAGACCGGGTAAGGACGGCAGATTTCCTTCCCTCAAGGACATTAGTGAACCAGATGGGTTTTTATGACAATCGACAATGGTTTCATGGTCATCATTAGACTTTTAATTCCAGACTTTTATTGAATTCAGATTTCACCATTTGCCCTGGCGGGAGTGAAACCCATTGCATTCCCCTGGGTCTCTATTAGCCCAGAGATATTCCCATCATGCCACTGTCTCCCCACATTTACATCCACACCTCAGCATCACACATCTCCTCAGTATTTTTTGTCAACTTCACATGAGGGCATGTAAGAGGCAAGCGTGTAACAGAAAGGTGTGTAATGGTCAAGTATTTAATGGACAGTTTTGTAACGGGCAAGTGGTAACATGCAGGTGTGTAACAGGTAGTTGTGTACTGAGCAGATTTGTTAAGGGAAGGTTTGCTATGTGTAAGTGTGTTACAGGTAAGTGTGTAAGAGGCAGGTGTGTAACAGGCAGGTGAGTAATGGGCAGGTGTGTAATGGGCAGGTGTGTAACACGCAGGTGTGTAAGGGACAGTTTTGTAATGAGCAAGTGTGTAATGGGCAAGTGTGTAACAAACAGGTGTGCAACGGGCAGCTGTGTAATGGGCAGTTTTGTAACAGGCAGGTGTGTAACAGGCAGGTGTGTAATGGGCAGATGTGTAACAGGCAGGTGTGTAACGGGCAGGTGTGTAACATGCCTGTAACAGGCAGGTGTGTAACAGGCCTGTAACAGGCAGGTGTGTAACGGGCAGGTGTGTAATGGGCAGGTGTGTAACAGGCAGATGTGTAATGGGCAGGTGTGTAACAGGCCTGTAACAGGCAGGTGTGTAACGGGCAGGTGAGTAATGGGCAGGTGTGTAACAGGCAGATGTGTAATGGGCAGGTGTGTAACAGGCCTGTAACAGGCAGGTGTGTAACGGGCAGGTGTGTAATGGGCAGGTGTGCAACAGGCAGATGTGTAATGGGCAGGTGTGTAACAGGCCTGTAACAGGCAGGTGTGTAACAGGCCTGTAACAGGCAGGTGTGTAACAGGCCTGTAACAGGCAGGTGTGTAACAGGCCTGTAACAGGCAGGTGTGTAACGGGCAGGTGTGTAATGGGCAGGTGTGTAACAGGCAGATGTGTAATGGGCAGGTGTGTAACAGGCCTGTAACAGGCAGGTGTGTAACGGGCAGGTGTGTAACAGGCAGGTGTGTAATGGGCAGGTGTGTAACAGGCAGGTGTGTAACGGGCAGGTGTGTAACAGGCAGGTGTGTAACGGGCAGGTGTGTAACAGGCAGGTGTGTAACGGGCAGGTGTGTAACAGGCAGGTGTGTAACAGGCCTGTAACAGGCAGGTGTGTAACTGGAGCACAAGTCTTCAGTACTATTGCTGGGATATTGTCAGGGCCCAGAGCCTTTGCAGAATCCAGAGCCTTCAGCCGTTTCTTGATGTCACGTGGAGTGAATCATATTGACTGAAGTCTGTGATGCTGGGGACCCCTGGAGGAGACCGAGATGGATCACCCACTCGGCACTTCTGGCTGAAGATTGTTGTGTGTGACATCTGAAGGCGTTCAGCTGGCGAGAGCCTGTGTGAAATAAACTAACTCATCCTCATTGTCTCCACTGATCCCTGTACTCATTATTACTGTAGCCAGCTACATACACTCCCTCTCTGGGCAATTAGTGGACAGAATATTGGCTGTGAAATTGTATTCGACATATTCCTAACCCTGATGCAAAACCCATTTTTCCTCCGGACATTTACTGACAGTTGAAGCAAAATAGACTGTTTCCATCCCCACTTTTCGCTGCTCTCAGCATTTTAAACACCCCCAAAAAAGCTAAAGAAATTTTAGAAGCAAAGCTTAAAATTTATTCTAAGTTCAGATAAGTTCCCACTTTTGCTGTTTCCTGCTTATTCTATAAGGAGGGAAGTACGACTAATTATCACAGGAAAGAATGGAATCATATCTCCGTTTGGAAGAACTCCCTGTTGTTAGACAGAACAATATGTAAACAGCAGTAAAAACGCTGCATTGGATGCAAATAAAAATATACAAACAAAGACACAGAAAAAAATTACAGAACCCCACCCTCCCCCACCCACCGCAGAACCCCTCCCCCACCCACCGCAGAACCCCTCCCCCACCCACCGCAGAACCCCTCCCCCACCCACCACACAACCCCTCCCCCACCCACCGCAGAACCCCTCCCCCACCCACCGCAGAACCCCTCCCCCACCCACCGCAGAACCCCTCCCCCACCCACCACACAACCCCTCCCCCACCCACCGCAGAACCCCTCCCCCACCCACCGCAGAACCCCTCCCCACCCACCGCAGAACCCCTCCCCCACCCACCGCAGAACCCCTCCCCCACCCACCGCAGAGCTCCATCCCTCTTCCATCTCTCCTAACCTGATCCCCCTTCCCCAGGACCCACCCTCTCCATCTCCCCTCACCCAGAGCCCCACCCCTCCCCCACTCACCGCACAGCCCCACCCTTTCCCCATTCTCCCCGTCTCCCCCATTTTATCCTAACTCTGACTGAACAGCTGTCAGTTAAACCATGCAGTGCGATGTCAGACTAAAGAATAATGAATCCATAAAATAGTCATAAACGTTCCTAGTTAACAATTAACTTGTTCATAGCTGGCATCACACCTTGTCACATCAGGTGATAACTCTGGGTTATTCTAACTGACCTCAACAACAGCCAAGATTAAAAGAAATGATTTAACAAGCTGCAAACAGTGAATGATGAGATATCTGACGGTGAGCAAGGCTAACGGCCTCTGCACCGTCAGTGTCAGCCGTCTGTATTTTATATTTTCAGGCGGGGAGAGAGCTGGCTGTATTCACAGCTTCCTCTTCGATTCCCAAGATGCTGCAAAACAGAAAACAACAGTTTTACAATTTAGAATTCAAAGAAAATGTGAACAAATATTCACTGCCTCCATTGCACAGTCAGCCCTCGCAGTATTTGAACCACAGCACCTTCCTTCACAGTGACCCCGGAATGATGGACTGCACCCCCTCTGTCCAGTGATGTCTGTGCCTCACCTGTCACAGGAGCAATGCACCAACAGGGAGATTCCTCAGGAAGGTGGCTCATATTCCACTCACACCAACCCTGAGGTCTGGGAACTGGGCCCTCTCTGTATATTGGATCCCAATAAGTGTGAAGCCCAGGCCCAGGTGTGTGATGCAGATTAACCACTTTCCATCAAAAATGCTCCCCATTTCCAGAGCTATTAAAATTTTTACTCTCATTCCATCGAAAGGAATTGTTTTAGGTCTGTGGTTTTGGGAAAGCCAATCGGTTGGCACTATCCATCAAACCGCTCAGTGATTGGTTCATTGGGCATTACACTATCCTTTCCAAAGCTGCATACTGATTGGATGGTGATGGCTGAGGTGGGTTACAGTTAAATAGAGGGCAAGTGTTAATCACCTGGACATAATGTGCACGATTCACCAGCCTTGCCTCGCCCGACTTGGTGATGCACCATCGAATCTCGTGAGACGCCTCTCGTGAGAGTCACGACGCTCGAAACATCTCACAAGGTTCAATGGAATCCCAGGAGATCCGGATCTTGCCCTTGCTGGGTGTGATCACATTAGCATATTTAACTAGCCACTCAGCTCATTTGACTATGCCTGTGCCGAATTCCATCGGTACCGGGGATCCAATGGCCACTGTTGGGAAACCTGGAAGGATGGAACACATTGGAGCGAGCGCAGGAGAGGTTTGTAAGGATGGTTCCAGGGATGAGAAACCTCAGTGATGAGGACAGGTTGGAGAGGTTGGGACTGATCCCCTCAGAGTAAAAGGCTGAGAAGAGATTTAATAAAGGTGTTGACGGGGAGAAACTGTTCCCACTCGTAAAAGGATCGAGAGCGATGATTTGCAAAAGAAGCAAACGTGATGTGAGAAAAGCTTCTCCACCCAGCGAGTGGTTGGGGTCTGGGCTGCACGGCCTGGAAGTGTGGTGGAGGCCGGTTCAATCGATGGTTATTTGAATAGAAACAATGTGCAGGAGGATGGGGAAAAGGCAGGGGAACGGCACTGAGGCACGATGCTCATTTGGAGACTCAATGCAGACACAATGGGCCAAATGGCCTCCTTCTGTGCCATAGCAAATCTGTGATTCAGACAGGGGATTTGTACAAATTTAACTCTCCATCATTAAGGCACCGATGTTGGCCTCTCGGACAGAGCCTTTGTGTTCTCACAGCTGGTGTGTTGTGGTTTGAAGGAGTTGGCACACAGACACCCCCATATGTACCACACCTGATGCCAGCTAGTTACCTATAGCCCAACTTCCATCAACTAGCTCCCCAGCAACATGTCAGATAGAGGAACAAGAGCCCAGCTAAATCCTGCTGCCTTTACCAATTTGCTTCCCAGATTGTGGCCAGAATGTTGTGTCTGCGACCAGGGAGGTTGTAGTTCAATTCAAGACAAATCTCAAAGTATTTGGGAAGGGGAACGATGAGGGAATTCAGGAATGGTGTCGGAAAGTTACTGGATCACAATTCTTTTCCTCGATGTGCACTCTGCACTTTAACAACTTGGTCCAAACCTTTGATTTACACAATGACTCTCTCACTGCCGACTATCCTTACCTGATACACATCGTTATGATCAGGAGGAAAAAGGTTCTGCTTCTCAGAAACTAGAAGAAAAACACAAGCAGTGAGAGACAGAAGAATTAACTCCACAACTCATCAAATATCAGAGAATCTGTGAACAATGCTTACTCAGGCCAGCTTCAAATGCAAGTACAATCTTGGCCTTTTCACAATGCAGACTGCAGTGTTGCTGGGTGAAAGTTAATGTCACCGCTTACCTGACTCAAGCTCACCTGGGAGAACTGTGTTCATCTCCAGGAATAGCCGCTCAGGAGTGGGTGTGACGCATTTTCACCAGGATTCTCCCTGGGACTTAAAGGGTTAAATTATAAGACAAAGTGTACAGACTGAACTTATATAGGTTATATAGGTTTCTATAGGTTTGGGCAATTGAGGGGAGATCTAATCGGGATGCTTAAAATGCTGAAAGGTTTGATAGTGTGGAGACAGAGGACGGGGACGTCCGCCGTTCAGATCAGCGGGATTCTCCGCTCCCCGCTGCGGGTTTCCCGGTGGCGTGGAGCGGATCCAATGGAAATCCCATTGACTGCGGCAGGATCAGCCGGCCGATGTCAGGCCAGCTCCCACCGCCGGGAAACACAACGCGTGGGGCCAGAGAATCTGCCCAGAGAAACTAAAACTACTTCCTCAGATGGGGGTGGCGAGGCCAGAACAAGGAAACCTTCAAATGAGGATGGTCAGGAGTGATGTCAGGAAACACGGCTTCAGGGGGAAGTCTGGAACTCTTCCCAAAAACTGAGGCTTTCAAAACTAAGCTTGATAGATTTTTGTTGGGTAATAAGGAGGAACATCGTACAGAGACCGACGAATGTATGTGAGGTACAAACTTGACCAAATCTAATTGAATGGTGTCTCAGATTCAAAGGCTTGTACTGTTCCTGTGTAACGCACACAAGGGGATGAATGGCCTCCTCCTGTTCCTGTGTAGCGTGCATGAGGGGCTGAATGGCCTCATCCTGTTCCTGTATAGCGTGCATGAGGGGCTGAATGGCCTCATCCTGTTCCTGTATAGCGTGCATGAGGGGCTGAATGGCCTCATCCTGTTCCTGTGTAACACTCATGAGGGGCTGAATGGCCTCCTCCTGTTCCTGTGTAACCTGCATGAGGGGCTGAATGGCCTCCTCCTGTTCCTGTGTAACACACACAAGGGGCTGAATGGCCTCCTCCTGTTGCTGAGTAACCTGCATGAGGGACTGAATGGCCTCCTCCTGTTCCTGTGTAACACGCATGAGGGACTGAATGGCCTCCTCCTGTTCCTGTGTAACACGCATGAGGGGCTGAATGGCCTCCTCCTGTTCCTGTGTAACCTGCATGAGGGGCTGAATGGCCTCCTCCTGTTCCTGTGTAACACGCATGAGGGGCTGAATGGCCTCCTCCTGTTCCTGTGTAACCTGCATGAGGGGCTGAATGGCCTCCTCCTGTTCCCTTGCACCCACCGATGTCTTAGCAGTAAAGGCAGTAGGATTGGAGTCAGTCAGCCTGAGAACACACAGATTCCATTCCCCTACCGTGAGAGTGGTTGCCCCAGCCATGCATGGAGGTAGACACAGCGATTTCCCTCAGTGAGTCTGGCTTAGACAAGACAGGAGTGAACCATAGTGGAACCTGATCAAATCTGGCTCTATCTTGGCCATTGTATTGGGGAGTTCAGCGTGGTGTAATCAATATCTTCAGTGCAGGTCAAGGAGTAATTAGCAAAAATAAAAGCAGTATTGTACCTTGAGAAGCTTTGTTCTTTTTTGAAGTGGTCACACAATAAATGGCCAAAGCGATGAAGACGGTGGCAATGATGTCTCCAACCACAATCCCAGAGATGGTGCCAGGATCCAGCTCTACACAATTCCTACAAACTGAAGTCAGGAACAGGATAAAACACCTCTCGTATTTATTTTTATTTTTAACTTTTTGTCTTGGGGGGCATTTACTCTCATTATTCAGATAATCCCCACTCTCCTCGCCATCTGTTCAGCTCCCAAATTAATCAGACAATTGCTCCAATCAGAAAGTGAAAATCCAGAAGTATTTAAGTAACATTCTGACTAACGAGAGTCAACTTCAAACAGTCAACAGAAAATAACTTACGTCTGATAAACACGGAAACGGAGGATCTTTCAGGACCATCAATACAACTATACTCTCCCGTGTCACTGTCTGACAGCTTTGCTAGTTTCACATTCCCATTATCCATCAGCTTCTCATATGTCACTCCATCCTTTTCCCATTCTTTAATATGTGGACATTCCAAAATGATTCCATTTGCCTCTTTCTTGATCACTGGGAAACAAAGTACACATAGACAGCTGCTGTGATTTCTAAATCTCAGGTCAAAGTTTATGTAGAATGTTGAATAGGAAGAAAGGTTAAGAATGAAAAGAGAGAGGAATTACTCTATTGTAGTCAATGAGAAATCCTGAAAAGGTGAGTACATTATTTCCTCCTCACAGCAACAAAGCAAAGGTCCAGGTCCCAGTCGGGCCCATTCCGAGATGCCGGCTCCTTCCTGGGCCTCTGCCCCTCAGTGAGGGAGTTTGTACTCGGTGAGCTCCGTGGGGAGTCCAATCAGGTTATAACCATGGGGGTTATAACAGAACCATTCCATTTGACTGCCAGTGTTTAAGGCATCAGTCAGGCTATCCCCAAGCTGAGAATTGAATTCATGAAATCTGATGATTTGAGCACAAAAGCTGAATTCAAATAGACATGGTGGCTATTTAAACTCAGATGTTGCAATTTTACTGCGCGTGATTTTATTAAATTATTTTACCAACTGGTGTGACCATGTGGAGGGAGAATAACAAATATGGAAAATCAGCAGAATCTCCAATTATTTCTCAGGAAAATGTTCACGTTACATCCTCGGTGGCTGCAGTTAATTTGACTTCTTCTCCATGTGGAATTTGGTGGATTAAGATGCGACGGTGAACACTTGGTAGAACCTCTTCCTGCCCAATGGACTCCAAAGTAACTTCAAAGAGAGAATTGCAAAGCAGAAATGGAGGGAGTGAGGGGTAAATCTCCTCCTGCACCCCAGAGACCAACACAATGCCAAAGGAAATGACAAGAAGCGTTACCCGCGCTCCACCCTCCCCTGACAGAGAGAGCTTGCACCAAAGCCAATCAATGAAAGAGTGGGGATTCCGATAGACCGGTGATTGCAAATCTTCACATTCATCATTTTAACACTCCTTCAAATTACTTCTGACCCAAATGATAGAAATATCAAAAAACTACTTACCAAGAGACCCTTGAGAAAGCCCTGGATTAAAAAGAAAACAAGACATCAGTCGTGATCAGGAGTAAAGATGTCAGTTGTAGTTTAAATTTTAAAATATAATAATGAAGACTGATTCCAGGTCGCAGATGTATTAATATTCACACAGATAGAATTCTAACAGCGTGAGTGAAAATGTTTAATATCCCTTTCGAAACCAATTCCTCATCTCCACACATCTCCACCATGAGCCCAATATCCCATCGCTTCTGTTCAGAAACAAAGTAAACAATTAGAAAAATAATTTGAGTGCACCAACGGCCCCAGTGTCCTAGCCTAGATCCTGCTGACAAGATATTCTGGTGAGTGGCTGAAGTTCTCACAGCCAATGTAAAGTTGCTGTTTCTTGGCCTTTGGTGATCCAAGAATATAGACTGGAGTCATTTTCAACTTCAACAATTGTGACAAAACCTTACAAAATGTTACCATTCTGTGACAAGTTTCTATTAAGTTGGGCTGAATATTTGAAAAGCAGTGAATTTGGGGTAGGATGAAGCTACCTTTCCATTCGGACAGCCTGAGTATCAGTAGCTGTCAAAGGACAAAAGGTGTTAATGATAAATCAATCTCACCTCGATCATCAAATCATTTTTATTAAAGAATAGTTGTTGTTACATAAAGATCATACTTCAAATTGATGCAAGTTCATTAGATACTTTCCTGAAAGAATGAAGAGTTGGCGAACAACGTACCCTGGTCATTACAAATATTATTATCTTTGAGTAAAACATTAATTCATTAAAATCCCCAGGGATCTGACAGCTATTGAGCAAATTGAGACACAAACTTCAGCTTTAAAAACCCAGTCAGCGGAGATTATTTATACTCTTGGCTAATTAAAAATCCACCAGTACATGTGGCCTACATGTACATGATCGCTCTTTCTTCATTTCCAAAACAGGACATTAAACAAAATAAAAATACAGCAGCTGTAAATATTGCCCATATCTCATTAGCGAAAACTACACCAAATAGTCAACACAACAATTGGAATATAACTTTCCATGTCTGGCAGGATAGCAGCCAGGGATTTAGAAGCATCGACCAATCTATAGACATGTAACACTAACAAAAACTGACCTCCCAGGTGACCTTACTGACTGACCTTTCCCCTCTGGGAAAGAACAGACTAACTGGAAAAAAGCTTCATATTAGCACCTGAATACCACAATTATAATCCAAGGACAAACGGGCAGGAGTAGCACAGCTAAGCTGCTAGAAATGATAATACTTCTTAAAGAAATTAGCATAAAATACTGTTTGGCATGTTTGGCATAATACAGTGACAAAAGTTGAATATTTCAGTTGAGAAAACGAGTTCAGTTACCAACTCTGCATGGACCTATTCCTGGAGATTTCCCACCGATAACTGTATCACCCAGTCAAATAGCCTTTTGCCCATCTCTAGTATTTCATGATGTGGAGATGCCGGCGTTGGACTGGGGTGAGCACAGTAAGAGGGTTTACAACACCAGGTTAAAGTCCAACATGCTTGTTTTAAACACTAGCTTTTGAAGCAGCATTTCATGTAACTATTTGATGGAAGTGTTCAAATAAAATGAGAAAAAGAGAAATTTTGAATTCAGCAACATCCAGGAGAATGATTGTAAATGTTTGGAGACTCCAGGCCAATCATGGAGTGTTGGGAAATCTCTAGCCTCTGCATGTGATGTTAAGGCAGAGATTGATGATAATTCTTGAAGCAGCTGATTCTGCACAATGGAACATCACAGAATTCACACTTGAACGATGTTTCCACCGACCTCCCGGACTCAGTCTTGCGTTTGTGTTTCGAGCACTCACGACACACTTTCTTCCGCCCATCTATTTTCACTACATTGTGCACGTTGGGGTTGCAGAAAGTCACTTGGTATCTGGTTTCCGATGACAATGACAGTCTCCCTTTCCTGCTCGCACCTGCTGAATAATCTCCACGGAGCATCTTGGCCAGAGATGTTCTGAAGTTGAGGTGATCATAGCGACTTGGGAGTGGAGGGTCATGGGATGACCTTTTGAAAATAAGCCAAGCATTCACAATAGTGATGTTCATTAAATACCACAAAACACATCTCCACCACTTTTTAGAAGGGCGGCCCACAGGGTAATAGCTTCTCATCTGATCTGAAAGGTCAACACCACCCATGTACTTATTGTAGTCGATCACGGCTTGAGGTTTAACTGTCCCAGAGCATGCAATCATTTTAGCATTTTGATTTGTCGAAAGTGTTGCTACTTGTCTTTTATCTTTCCAAATGGTTAATAGTAAAGAGCCTTTCTGAAAGAATTGAACATCACCTTGTTTCTTTAACATTATTTTCCTGGCTGCAGGGGGCAGCCCCTTGCGGTTGAGGTGTGTTGTTGAACAAGACTTTGTCCCACAGGACTCGAGATGTTCCATCAATGTAGGGCTTGTGAAAAAGCGATCAAAGTATATGTGGTGATTGCGATGAAAGTAAGGGTGGCAGAGGTCCATCACAACATCATAGCCAAGGCTGTTTTGTGTTACAGTCCTGCGCCGTCCGGTGTAGATGTTAAAATTTAAGCAATAGCCAGTCTCAGCCTCGCACACCATCCAGACTTTCAAACCCCACTTTGTGGGTTTAGCCGGGCGCATACTGCTTGAAATACAGTCTCCCTTTGTAAGCAACCATGCCTTCATCAACACTTAGCTCACACTTTGGACGGTAACACTGGGCAAAATGGCAACGTACAACCTCCATCAGAGTTCGGACTTTAAAGACTGGGTCATGTTTGGGGTCTGATTTATCTAGGGCCCCTGTGTTGTCCCGCAAATGAAGATACTGATTCATTTTCCAAAACCTATCTCTGGACATGGTCGACGAAATCCATGGGCAGCGCAGGGCAGTATCTTGGCTCCAATACAGAGAGATGCGAGGCAGCTGTTTGATGCCCATCATTATGTTGATAGCCAGGAAGGCTTTGATTTCATTGGAATCAGTGGGAATCCAAAAGGAATCCCTCTTGCCTGCTCTCTCCTGGCACTGTGCAGCATAACGGTTAGTCTCTTCTGCAATAGTGTCAAAGACAGTAGCTGGCCACAGTAAACTGAAATAATCGAGAGGACTAGCAGTATGAGGAAGCTGGTGCTGGGGCCCTGTGGCTTCTGTGAAGGGTGGGACATGAATATTTTTAGTTGCGTTGGTCCAATCTGCAGGCTGCTGTTCCTCAACTTCACTCGCACTGGGAGACGCCAATCTTTCAGTAACAATATCCTCAAATACATCCACATTGCTCTCAGTCGCCATGGTGATTTGAGAGGCAGGCACCCAACTGGAAACTTCTCTCCCAAACCCCAAAACGTTGCCTTCACTGACAGATGCTGTAATATTTTCAACAATAGCGTGCTGCAGAAAATAGAATTTGCAACGGGATGTTAGTTAATATCTTTTCAAAATTCCATAAACTCGCCCCCTGCCAGTAACCAGGTCACATTTTTTGAGTGAATCACTTTCTCCCCATTATGTCACCTTGCAGAAACATCTAATTCCGTATTACACACGGAAAAATATTCAGAGATCAAAACATCCCGAAAATTCTACTTGCCTTTCCAATAACATTGTGTGTTCAGCATAATTTATATCAGATACAACCTAAATTAAATTCTATGACAGCAGAGATTAGCTGGTGATGGAGATGGAGACGGGATCATTCACAATGAACTCCCAGCCCAGAGTATTTCCTTCATATCTTGTTTTTCAATGGAAACTTCAGTCTTTCCAGTATAATAGTATCAGGCATAATAGCGCATTCGGTAGAAGAGTGCATTCGGTATAATAGTGTATTCAGTATAATAGTGTATCAGGCTTAATATTGTATTCGGTATAATCGTGTATTCTGTATATTCGGTATATGAGTACATTCGGTATAATTGTGCATTCAGTATAATAGCATATTTGGTATAATCGCATAATCGGCATGATCGTATCATCGGCATAATAGTGTATTCGGTATAATAGCGTCTTTGGTATAATACTGTATTCCGTATAATTGATGCATTCAGCATAATACCATCTTTGGTATAAACGTGGATTCCATATAATCGGTGTATTCGGCATAATAGCGTCCTCGGTATAATCGCGTCTTCAGTATAATTGTGTATTTGGCATTATAACGACTTTGGTATAGTCGTGTCTTCGCCATAACAGTGTATTCAGTATAATCGTGTATACAGTATAATCGTGTATTCCGTTTAATCGTGTATTCGGCACAATAGCGATTCCGTATAATCGTGTATCCGCCATAATAACGTATTCTGTATTTATCGTATATTCAGCATAATAGCGTATTGCGTATAATCGTTTATTCAGCAGAATAATGTATTCCGTATAATCGTGCATTCGGTTTTAATCATGTATTCGGCATAATAGCGTATTCCGTATAATTGTGTATTCGGCATAATAGCGTACTCTGTATTTATCGTACATTCAGCATAATAGCGTATTAGGTATAATTGTGTATTCCGTATAATAGCGTATTCCGTATAATCGTGTATTCAGCATAATAGCGTATTCCGTATAATCGTGCATTCGGTATAATCGTGTATTCTGTATAATCGTGTATTCCGTATAATTGTCTATTCGGCGTAATAGTGTATTCAGTATAATAGCGTATTCGATAAAATAGTGTATTCGATATAATAGTGTATTCGATAAAATAGTGTATTCAATATAATAGTGTATTCGGTATAATAGTGTATTCGATAAAATCGTGTATTCGATATAATAGTGTATTCGGTATAATAGTGTATTCGGTATAATAGCGTATTCGATAAAATAGTGTATTCAATAAAATAGTGTATTCGATATAATAGTGTATTCGATAAAATAGTGTATTCGGTATAATAGTGTATTCAATAAAATAGTGTATTCGATAAAATAGTGTATTCGATATAATAGTGTATTCCGTATAATAGTGTATTCCGTATAATAGTGTATTCCGTATAATAGTGTATTCGGTATAATAGTGTATTCGATATAATAGTGTATTCGGTATAATAGTGTATTCGGTATAATAGTGTAATTGGTATAATAGTGTATTCGATATAATAGTGTATTCGATATAATAGTGTATTCGGTATAATAGTGTACTCGATATAATAGTGTATTCAATATAATAGTGTATTCGGTATAATAGTGTATTCAATAAAATAGTGTATTCGATAAAATAGTGTATTCGATATAATAGTGTATTCAATAAAATAGTGTATTCGATAAAATAGTGTATTCGGTATAATAGCATATTCGGTATAATAGTGTATTCGGTATAATAGTGTATTCGGTATAATAGTGTATTCGGTATAATAGCGTATTCCGTATAATAGTGTATTCGGTATAATAGTGTATTTGGTATAATAGTGTATTCGGTATAATAGTGTATTCCGTATAATAGTGTATTCGGTATAATAGTGTATTCCGTATAATAGTGTATTCGGTATAATAGTGTATTTGGTATAATAGTGTATTCGATATAATAGTGTATTCGGTATAATAGTGTATTCGGTATAATAGTGTATTTGGTATAATAGTGTATTCGGTATAATAGTGTATTCGATATAATAGTGTATTCGGTATAATAGTGTATTCAATATAATAGTGTATTCGGTATAATAGTGTATTTGATATAATAGTGTATTCGGTATAAGAGTGTATTCGGCATTATAGTGTATTCAATATAACTATGTATACGGTATAATAGTGTATTCGGTATAACAGTGTATTCAATATAATTGTGTATTCGGTGTAATAGTGTATTTGATATAACAGTGTATTCGGTATAATAGTGTATTTGATATAACAGTGTTATCGGTATAATAGTGTATTCAATATAATAGTGTATATGGTATAATAGTGTATTCAATATAATAGTGTATACGGTATAATAGTGTATTCAATATAATAGTGTATTTGATATAATAGTGTATTCGATATAATAGTGTATTCGATATAATAGTGTATTCGGTATAATTGTGTATGTGGTATAATCACGAATTCGGAATAATCGTGTATTCGGCAAAATAACATATTCGATATAATTGTGTATTCAGTATAATAGTGTATTCGGTAAAGTCGTGTATTTGATATAACAGTGTATTCGGTATAATAGTGTATTCGATATAATAGTGTATTCAGCATAATAACGTATTTGGTAAAACCTGTATTCGTAATAATAGCGTATTCGATATAATAGTGCATTTGATATAATAGTCTATTCGGTAAAATAGCCTGTTTGGTATAAACGTGTATTCGGCCTTTCTATTTTTGCTACTGAAGCGGATATCTTCACATTTACCAACATTATACTGCATTTGTGATGTATGTGTGTGTATATAAATATCTGTGAGTATGGGAGAGTTTCTGGTGTGTGTATATCTGTGTGAGAGTTGTGAGTGCGTATATGCATGTGTATATCTGTGTGAGTGTGTGTATATCTGTGTGAGTGTGTATATCTGTGTGAGTGTGTATATCTGTGTGAGTGTGTATATCTGTGTGAGTGTGTATATCTGTGTGAGTGAGGGTATATCTGTGTGAGTGTGTATATCTGTGTGAGTCAGGGTATATCTGTGTGAGTGAGGGTATATCTGTGTGAGTGAGGGTATATCTGTGTGAGTGTGTATATCTGTGTGAGTGAGGGTATATCTGTGTGAGTGTGTATATCTGCGTGAGTGTGTGTATATCTGTGTGAGTGTGTATATCTGTGTGAGTGAGGGTATATCTGTGTGAGCGAGGGTATATCTGTGTGAGTGAGGGTATATCTGTGTGAGTGTGTATATCTCTGTGTGAGTGAGGGTATATCTGTGAGTGTGTGTATATCTGTGTGAGTGTGTATATCTGTGTGAGTGTGTGCATATCTGTGTGAGTGAGGGTATATCTGTGTGAGTGAGGGTATATCTGTGTGAGCGAGGGTATATCTGTGTGAGTGTGTGTATATCTGTGTGAGTCAGGGTATATCTGTGTGAGTGTGTGTATATCTGTGTGAGTGAGGTTATATCTGTGTGAGTGTGGGTATATCTGTGTGAGTGTGTGTATATCTGTGTGAGTGTGGGTATATCTGTGTGAGTGAGGGTATATCTGTGTGAGTGTGGGTATATCTGTGTGAGTGTGGGTATATCTGTGTGAGTGAGGGTATATCTGTGTGAGTGTGTAAATCTGTGTGAGTGTGGGTATATCTGTGTGAGTGAGGGTATATCTGTGTGAGCGAGGGTATATCTGTGTGAGTGTGTGTATATCTGTGTGAGTGAGGGTATATCTGTGTGAGTAAGGGTATATCTGTGTGAGTGTGGGTATATCTGTGTGAGCGAGGGTATATCTGTGTGAGTGTGGGTATATCTGTGTGAGTGTGTATATCAGTGTGAGTGTGGGTATATCTGTGTGAGTGAGGGTATATCTGTGTGAGTGAGGGTATATCTGTGTGAGCGAGGGTATATCTGTGTGAGTGTGTATATCTGTGTGAGTGAGGGTATATCTGTGTGAGTGAGGGTATATCTGTGTGAGTGAGGGTATATCTGTGTGAGCGAGGGTATATCTGTGTGAGTGTGTGTATATCTGTGTGAGTCAGGGTATATCTGTGTGAGTGTGTGTATATCTGTGTGAGTGTGGGTATATCTGTGTGAGTGTGGGTATATCTGTGTGAGTGAGGGTATATCTGTGTGAGCGAGGGTATATCTGTGTGAGCGATGGTATATCTGTGTGAGTGAGGGTATATCTGTGTGAGTGTGGGTATATCTGTGTGAGTGAGGGTATATCTGTGTGAGCGAGGGTATATCTGTGTGAGTGTGGGTATATCTGTGTGAGTGAGGGTATATCTGTGTGAGCGAGGGTATATCTGTGTGAGTGTGTGTATATCTGTGTGAGTGAGGGTATATCTGTGTGAGTGAGGGTATATCTGTGTGAGTGTGGGTATATCTGTGTGAGCGAGGGTATATCTGTGTGAGTGTGGGTATATCTGTGTGAGTGTGTATATCAGTGTGAGTGTGGGTATATCTGTGTGAGTGAGGGTATATCTGTGTGAGTGAGGGTATATCTGTGTGAGCGAGGGTATATCTGTGTGAGTGTGTATATCTGTGTGAGTGAGGGTATATCTGTGTGAGTGAGGGTATATCTGTGTGAGTGAGGGTATATCTGTGTGAGTGAGGGTATATCTGTGTGAGTGAGGGTATATCTGTGTGAGTGTGTATATCTGTGTGAGTGTGGGTATATCAGTGTGAGTGTGTCTATATCTGTGTGAGTGAGGGTATATCTGTGTGAGTGTGTATATCTGTGTGAGTGTGGGTATATCTGTGTGAGTGAGGGTATATCTGTGAGTGTGTGTATATCTGTGTGAGTGAGGGTATATCTGTGTGAGTGTGGGTATATCTGTGTGAGTGTGGGTATATCTGTGTGAGTGAGGGTATATCCCTGTGAGCGAGGGTATATCTGTGAGTGTGTGTATATCTGTGTGTGTGTGGGTATATCTGTGTGAGTGTGGGTATATCTGTGTGAGTGAGGGTATATCTGTGTGAGTGTGGGTATATCTATGTGAGTGAGGGTATATCTGTGTGAGTGAGGGTATATCTGTGTGAGTGTGTATATCTGTGTGAGCGAGGGTATATCTGTGTGAGTGTGTATATCTGTGTGAGTGTGGGTATATCTGTGTGAGAGAGGGTATATCTGTGTGAGTGTGTATATCTGTGTGAGTGAGGGTATATCTGTGTGAGTGAGGGTATATCTGTGTGAGTGTGGGTATATCTGTGTGAGTGAGGGTATATCTGTGTGAGTGTGGGTATATCTGTGTGAGTGTGTGTATATCTGTGTGAGTGTGTGTATATCTGTGTGAGTGAGGGTATATCTGTGTGAGTGTGTGTATATCTGTGTGAGTGTGTGTATATCTGTGTGAGTGTGTATATCTGTGTGAGTGAGGGTATATCTGTGTGAGTGTGTGTATATCTGTGTGAGTGTGGGTATATCTGTGTGAGCGAGGGTATATCTGTGTGAGTGTGGGTATATCTGTGTGAGCGAGGGTATATCTGTGTGAGTGTGGGTATATCTGTGTGAGTGTGTATATCTGTGTGAATGTGTATATCTGTGTGAGTGTGTATATCTGTGTGAGTGTGTGTATATCTGTGTGAGTGTGTATATCTGTGTGAATGTGTATATCTGTGTGAGTGAGGGTATATCTGTGTGAGTGTGTATATCTGTGTGAGCGAGGGTATATCTGTGTGTGTGAGGGTATATCTGTGTGAGTGTGGGTATATCTGTGTGAGTGAGGGTATATCTGTGTGAGTGTGGGTATATCTGTGTGAGTGAGGGTATATCTGTGTGAGTGAGGGTATATCTGTGTGAGTGTGGGTATATCTGTGTGAGTGAGGGTATATCTGTGTGAGCGAGGGTATATCTGTGTGAGTGTGTATATCTGTGTGAGTGAGGGTATATCTGTGTGAGTGTGTGTATATCTGTGTGAGTGTGTGTATATCTGTGTGAGTGTGTATATCTGTCTGAGTGTGTATATCTGTGTGAGTGAGGGTATATCTGTGTGAGTGTGTATATCTGTGTGAGTGAGGGTATATCTGTGTGAGTGTGTATATCTGTGTGAGTGAGGGTATATCTGTGTGAGTGTGGGTATATCTTTGTGAGTGTGGGTATATCTGTGTGAGCGAGGGTATATCTGTGTGAGTGTGGGTATATCTGTGTGAGTGTGTATATCTGTGTGAGTGTGTATATCTGTGTGAGTGAGGGTATATCTGTGTGAGTGTGTATATCTGTGTGAGTGAGGGTATATCTGTGTGAGTGAGGGTATATCTGTGTGAGCGAGGGTATATCTGTGTGAGTGTGTATATCTGTGTGAGTGTGTGTATATCTGTGTGAGTGTGTGTATATCTGTGTGAGTGTGTATATCTCGAAGAGTGCGTGTATATCTGTGTGAGTGTGTATATCTGTGTGAGTGTGGGTATATCTGTGTGAGCGAGGGTATATCTGTGTGAGTGTGGGTATATCTATGTGAGTGTGTATATCTGTGTGAATGTGTCTGTGTGAGTGTGGGTATATCTGTGTGAGTGAGGGTATATCTGTGTGAGCGAGGGTATATCTGTGTGAGTGTGTGTATATCTGTGTGAGTGTGGGTATATCTTTGTGAGTGAGGGTATATCTGTGTGAGCGAGGGTATATCTGTGTGAGTGTGGGTATATCTATGTGAGTGTGTATATCTGTGTGAATATGTGTATATCTGTGTGAGTGTGGGTATATCTCTGTGAGTGAGGGTATATCTGTGTGAGCGAGGGTATATCTGTGTGAGTGTGTGTATATCTGTGTGAGTGTGGGTATATCTGTGTGAGTGTGTATATCTGTGTGAGTGAGGGTATATCTGTGTGAGCGAGGGTATATCTGTGTGAGCGAGGGTATATCTGTGTGAGTGAGGGTATATCTGTGTGAGTGTGGGTATATCTGTGTGAGTGAGGGTATATCTGTGTGAGCGAGGGTATATCTGTGTGAGTGTGTATATCTGTGTGAGTGAGGGTATATCTGTGTGAGTGTGTGTATATCTGTGTGAGTGTGTGTATATCTGTGTGAGTGTGTATATCTGTCTGAGTGTGTATATCTGTGTGAGTGAGGGTATATCTGTGTGAGTGTGTATATCTGTGTGAGTGAGGGTATATCTGTGTGAGTGTGTATATCTGTGTGTGTGAGGGTATATCTGTGTGAGTGTGGGTATATCTTTGTGAGTGTGGGTATATCTGTGTGAGCGAGGGTATATCTGTGTGAGTGTGTGTATATCTGTGTGAGTGTGTATATCTGTGTGAATGTGTATATCTGTGTGAGTGAGGGTATATCTGGGTGAGTGTGTATATCTGTGTGAGCGAGGGTATATCTGTGTGAGTGAGGGTATATCTGTGTGAGTGTGGGTATATCTGTGTGAGTGAGGGTATATCTGTGTGAGCGAGGGTATATCTGTGTGAGTGTGTATATCTGTGTGAGTGAGGGTATATCTGTGTGAGTGTGTGTATATCTGTGTGAGTGTGTGTATATCTGTGTGAGTGTGTATATCTGTCTGAGTGTGTATATCTGTGTGAGTGAGGGTATATCTGTGTGAGAGTGTATATCTGTGTGAGTGAGGGTATATCTGTGTGAGTGTGTATATCTGTGTGAGTGAGGGTATATCTGTGTGAGTGTGGGTATATCTTTGTGAGTGTGGGTATATCTGTGTGAGCGAGGGTATATCTGTGTGAGTGTGGGTATATCTGTGTGAGTGTGTATATCTGTGTGAGTGTGTATATCTGTGTGAGTGAGGGTATATCTGTGTGAGTGTGTATATCTGTGTGAGTGAGGGTATATCTGTGTGAGCGAGGGTATATCTGTGTGAGTGTGTATATCTGTGTGAGTGTGTGTATATCTGTGTGAGTGTGTGTATATCTGTGTGAGTGTGTATCTCTCGAAGAGTGCGTGTATATCTGTGTGAGTGTGTATATCTGTGTGAGTGTGGGTATATCTGTGTGAGCGAGGGTATATCTGTGTGAGTGTGGGTATATCTATGTGAGTGTGTATATCTGTGTGAATGTGTCTGTGTGAGTGTGGGTATATCTGTGTGAGTGAGGGTATATCTGTGTGAGCGAGGGTATATCTGTGTGAGTGTGTGTATATCTGTGTGAGTGTGGGTATATCTTTGTGAGTGAGGGTATATCTGTGTGAGCGAGGGTATATCTGTGTGATTGTGGGTATATCTATGTGAGTGTGTATATCTGTGTGAATATGTGTATATCTGTGTGAGTGTGGGTATATCTCTGTGAGTGAGGGTATATCTGTGTGAGCGAGGGTATATCTGTGTGAGTGTGTGTATATCTGTGTGAGTGTGGGTATATCTGTGTGAGTGTGTATATCTGTGTGAGTGAGGGTATATCTGTGTGAGCGAGGGTATATCTGTGTGAGCGATGGTATATCTGTGTGAGTGAGGGTATATCTGTGTGAGTGTGGGTATATCTGTGTGAGTGAGGGTATATCTGTGTGAGCGAGGGTATATCTGTGTGAGTGTGTATATCTGTGTGAGTGAGGGTATATCTGTGTGAGTGTGTGTATATCTGTGTGAGTGTGTGTATATCTGTGTGAGTGTGTATATCTGTCTGAGTGTGTATATCTGTGTGAGTGAGGGTATATCTGTGTGAGTGTGTATATCTGTGTGAGTGAGGGTATATCTGTGTGAGTGTGTATATCTGTGTGAGTGAGGGTATATCTGTGTGAGTGTGGGTATATCTTTGTGAGTGTGGGTATATCTGTGTGAGCGAGGGTATATCTGTGTGAGTGTGGGTATATCTGTGTGAGTGTGTATATCTGTGTGAGTGTGTATATCTGTGTGAGTGAGGGTATATCTGTGTGAGTGTGTATATCTGTGTGAGTGAGGGTATATCTGTGTGAGCGAGGGTATATCTGTGTGAGTGTGTATATCTGTGTGAGTGTGTGTATATCTGTGTGAGTGTGTATATCTGTGTGAGCGAGGGTATCTGTGTGAGTGAGGGTATATCTGTGTGAGTGTGGGTATATCTGTGTGAGTCAGGGTATATCTTTGTGAGTGTGGGTATATCTGTGTGAGCGAGGGTATATCTGTGTGAGTCTGGGTATATCTATGTGAGTGTGTATATCTGTGTGAATGTGTCTGTGTGAGTGTGGGTATATCTGTGTGAGTGAGGGTATATCTGTGTGAGCGAGGGTATATCTGTGTGAGTGTGTGTATATCTGTGTGAGTGTGGGTATATCTTTGTGAGTGAGGGTATATCTGTGTGAGCGAGGGTATATCTGTGTGAGTGTGGGTATATCTATGTGAGTGTGTATATCTGTGTGAATATGTGTATATCTGTGTGAGTGTGGGTATATCTCTGTGAGTGAGGGTATATCTGTGTGAGCGAGGGTATATCTTTGTGAGTGTGTGTATATCTGTGTGAGTGTGGGTATATCTGTGTGAGTGTGTATATCTGTGTGAGTGAGGGTATATCAGTGTGAGTGTGGGTATATCTGTGTGAGTGAGGGTATATCTGTGTGAGCGAGGGTATATCTGTGTGAGCGAGGGTATATCTGTGTGAGTGTGTGTATATCTGTGTGAGTGAGGGTATATCTGTGTGTGTGTGTATATATCTGCGTGAGTGTGGGTATATCTATGTGAGTGTGGGTATATCTGTGTGAGCGAGGGTATATCTGTGTGAGTGTGTGTATATCTGTGTGAGTGTGGGTATATGTATGTGAGTGTGGGTATATCTGTGTGAGTGAGGGTATATCTGTATGAGTGAGGGTATATCTGTGTGAGTGTGTATATCTGTGAGTGTGTGTATATCTGTGTGAGTGTGGGTATATGTATGTGAGTGTGGGTATATCTGTGTGAGTGTGTATATCTGTGTGAGTGTGTATATCTGTGTGAGTGTGTATATCTGTGTGAGTAAGGGTATATCTGTGTGAGTGTGGGTATATCTGTGTGAGTGAGGGTATATCTGTGTGAGTGAGGGTATATCTGTGTGAGTGTGTGTATATCTGTGTGAGTGAGGGTATATCTGTGAGTGTGGGTATATCTGTGTGAGTGTGGGTATATCTGTGTGAGTGTGGGTATATCTGTGTGAGTGAGGGTATATCTGTGTGAGTGAGGGTATATCTGTGTGAGTGTGTATATCTGTGTGAGCGAGGGTATATCTGTGTGAGTGTGTATATCTGTGTGAATGTGTATATCTGTGTGAGTGTGGGTATATCTGTGTGAGTGTGGGTATATCTTTGTGAGTGTGGGTATATCTGTGTGAGCGAGGGTATATCTGTGTGAGTGTGTATATCTGTGTGAATGTGTGTATATCTGTGTGAGTGTGGGTATATCTCTGTGAGTGAGGGTATCTGTGTGAGCGAGGGTATATCTGTGTGAGTGTGGGTATATCTGTGTGAGTGTGTATATCTGGGTGAGTGAGGGTATATCAGTGTGAGTGTGGGTATATCTGTGTGAGTGAGGGTATATCTGTGTGAGTGAGGGTATATCTGTGTGAGCGAGGGTATATCTGTGTGAGTGTGTGTATATCTGTGTGAGTGAGGGTATATCTGTGTGAGTGGGGAGTGTGTGTATATCTGTGTGAGTGGGGGAGCATGTGTATATCTGTGTGGGTGGGGGAGCATGTGTATATCTGTGTGGGTGGGGCAGTGTGTGTATATCTGTGTGAGTGGGGAGTGTGTGTATATCTGTGTGGGTGGGGGAGTGTGTGTATATCTGTGTGGGTGGGGCAGTGTGTGTATATCTGTGTGGGTGGGGAGTGTGTGTATATCTGTGTGAGTGGGGAGTGTGTGTATATCTGTGTGGGTGGGGGAGTGTGTGTATATCTGTGTGGGTGGGGAGTGTGTGTATATCTGTGTGGGTGGGGGAGTGTGTGTATATCTGTGTGCGTGGGGCAGTGTGTGTATATCTGTGTGAGTGGGGGAGTGTGTGTATATCTGTGTGGGTGGGGAGTGTGTGTATATCTGTGTGGGTGGCGAGTGTGTGTATATCTGTGTGGGTGGGGAGTGTGTGTATATCTGTGTGGGTGGGGGAGTGTGTGTATATCTGTGTGGGTGGGGAGTGTGTGTATATCTGTGTGGGTGGGGGAGTGTGTGTATATCTGTGTGGGTGGGGAGTGTGTGTATATCTGTGTGGGTGGGGAGTGTGTGTATATCTGTGTGGGTGGGGGAGTGTGTGTATATCTGTGTGGGTGGGGCAGTGTGTGTATATCTGTGTGGGTGGGGCAGTGTGTGTATATCTGTGTGGGTGGGGCAGTGTGTGTATATCTGTGTGAGTGGGGAGTGTGTGTATATCTGTGTGGGTGGGGCAGTGTGTGTATATCTGTGTGGGTGGGGCAGTGTGTGTATATCTGTGTGCGTGGGGCAGTGTGTGTATATCTGTGTGAGTGGGGGAGTGTGTGTATATCTGTGTGAGTGGGGAGTGTGTGTATATCTGTGTGGGTGGGGGAGTGTGTGTATATCTGTGTGGGTGGGGGAGTGTGTGTATATCTGTGTGGGTGGGGGAGTGTGTGTATATCTGTGTGAGTGGGGAGTGTGTGTATATCTGTGTGAGTGGGGGAGTGTGTGTATATCTGTGTGGGTGGGGAGTGTGTGTATATCTGTGTGGGTGGGGAGTGCGTGTATATCTGTGTGGGTGGGGAGTGTGTGTATATCTGTGTGGGTGGGGAGTGTGTGTATATCTGTGTGAGTGGGGGAGTGTGTGTATATCTGTGTGGGTGGGCAGTGTGTGTATATCTGTGTGGGTGGGGAGTGTGTGTATATCTGTGTGGGTGGGGGAGTGTGTGTATATCTGTGTGGGTGGGGGAGTGTGTGTATATCTGTGTGGGTGGGGGAGTGTGTGTATACCTGTGTGGGTGGGGAGTGTGTGTATATCTGTGTGGGTGGGGGAGTGTGTGTATATCTGTGTGGGTGGGGCAGTGTGTGTATATCTGTGTGGGTGGGGAGTGTGTGTATATCTGTGTGGGTGGGGGAGTGTGTGTATATCTGTGTGGGTGGGGCAGTGTGTGTATATCTGTGTGGGTGGGGCAGTGTGTGTATATCTGTGTGGGTGGGGAGTGTGTGTATATCTGTGTGGGTGGGGGAGTGTGTGTATATCTGTGTGGGTGGGGGAGTGTGTGTATATCTGTGTGGGTGGCGAGTGTGTGTATATCTGTGTGGGTGGGGAGTGTGTGTATATCTGTGTGGGTGGGGAGTGTGTGTATATCTGTGTGAGTGGGGAGTGTGCGTATATCTGTGTGAGTGGGGAGTGTGTGTATATCTGTGTGGGTGGGGCAGTGTGTGTATATCTGTGTGGGGGAGTGTGTGTATATCTGTGTGGGTGGGGAGTGTGTGTATATCTGTGTGGGTGGGGGAGTGTGTGTATATCTGTGTGGGTGGGGGAGTGTGTATATATCTGTGTGGGTGGGGCAGTGTGTGTATATCTGTGTGGGTGGGGGAGTGTGTGTATATCTGTGTGGGTGGGGGAGTGTGTGTATATCTGTGTGGGTGGGGGAGTGTGTGTATATCTGTGTGGGTGGGGGAGTGTGTATATATCTGTGTGGGTGGGGCAGTGTGTGTATATCTGTGTGGGTGGGGAGTGTGTGTATATCTGTGTGAGTGGGGGAGTGTGTGTATATCTGTGTGGGTGGGGCAGTGTGTGTATATCTGTGTGAGTGGGGGAGTGTGTGTATATCTGTGTGGGTGGGCAGTGTGTGTATATCTGTGTGAGTGGGGGAGTGTGTGTATATCTGTGTGGGTGGGGCAGTGTGTGTATATCTGTGTGGGTGGGGAGTGTGTGTATATCTGTGTGGTTGGGGAGTGTGTGTATATCTGTGTGGGTGGGGCAGTGTGTGTATATCTGTGTGGGTGGGGGAGTGTGTGTATATCTGTGTGGGTGGGGGAGTGTGTGTATATCTGTGTGGGTGGGGGAGTGTGTGTATATCTGTGTGAGTGGGGAGTGTGTGTATATCTGTGTGAGTGGGGGAGTGTGTGTATATCTGTGTGGGTGGGGAGTGTGTGTATATCTGTGTGGGTGGGGAGTGTGTGTATATCTGTGTGGGTGGGGAGTGTGTGTATATCTGTGTGGGTGGGGAGTGTGTGTATATCTGTGTGAGTGGGGGAGTGTGTGTATATCTGTGTGGGTGGGCAGTGTGTGTATATCTGTTGTGGGTGGGGGAGTGTGTGTATATCTGTGTGGGTGGGGGAGTGTGTGTATATCTGTGTGGGTGGGGGAGTGTGTGTATATCTGTGTGGGTGGGGGAGTGTGTGTATATCTGTGTGGGTGGGGAGTGTGTGTATATCTGTGTGGGTGGGGGAGTGTGTGTATATCTGTGTGGGTGGGGCAGTGTGTGTATATCTGTGTGGGTGGGGAGTGTGTGTATATCTGTGTGGGTGGGGGAGTGTGTGTATATCTGTGTGGGTGGGGCAGTGTGTGTATATCTGTGTGGGTGGGGCAGTGTGTGTATATCTGTGTGGGTGGGGAGTGTGTGTATATCTGTGTGGGTGGGGGAGTGTGTGTATATCTGTGTGGGTGGGGGAGTGTGTGTATATCTGTGTGGGTGGCGAGTGTGTGTATATCTGTGTGGGTGGGGAGTGTGTGTATATCTGTGTGGGTGGGGAGTGTGTGTATATCTGTGTGAGTGGGGAGTGTGCGTATATCTGTGTGAGTGGGGAGTGTGTGTATATCTGTGTGGGTGGGGCAGTGTGTGTATATCTGTGTGGGGGAGTGTGTGTATATCTGTGTGGGTGGGGAGTGTGTGTATATCTGTGTGGGTGGGGGAGTGTGTATATCTGTGTGGGTGGGGGAGTGTGTATATATCTGTGTGGGTGGGGCAGTGTGTGTATATCTGTGTGGGTGGGGGAGTGTGTGTATATCTGTGTGGGTGGGGGAGTGTGTGTATATCTGTGTGGGTGGGGGAGTGTGTGTATATCTGTGTGGGTGGGGGAGTGTGTATATATCTGTGTGGGTGGGGCAGTGTGTGTATATCTGTGTGGGTGGGGAGTGTGTGTATATCTGTGTGAGTGGGGGAGTGTGTGTATATCTGTGTGGGTGGGGCAGTGTGTGTATATCTGTGTGAGTGGGGGAGTGTGTGTATATCTGTGTGGGTGGGCAGTGTGTGTATATCTGTGTGAGTGGGGGAGTGTGTGTATATCTGTGTGGGTGGGGCAGTGTGTGTATATCTGTGTGGGTGGGGAGTGTGTGTATATCTGTGTGGGTGGGGAGTGTGTGTATATCTGTGTGGGTGGGGCAGTGTGTGTATATCTGTGTGGGTGGGGAGTGTGTGTATATCTGTGTGGGTGGGGCAGTGTGTGTATATCTGTGTGAGTGGGGCAGTGTGTGTATATCTGTGTGGGTGGGGAGTGTGTGTATATCTGTGTGGGTGGGGGAGTGTGTGTATATCTGTGTGGGTGGGGCAGTGTGTGTATATCTGTGTGGGTGGGGAGTGTGTGTATATCTGTGTGGGTGGGGGAGTGTGTGTATATCTGTGTGGGTGGGGAGTGTGTGTATATCTGTGTGGGTGGGGAGTGTGTGTATATCTGTGTGGGTGGGGGAGTGTGTGTATATCTGTGTGGGTGGGGGAGTGTGTGTATATCTGTGTGGGTGGGGAGTGTGTGTATATCTGTGTGAGTGGGCAGTGTGTGTATATCTGTGTGGGTGGGGAGTGTGTGTATATCTGTGTGGGTGGGGAGTGTGTGTATATCTGTGTGGGTGGGGCAGTGTGTGTATATCTGTGTGGGTGGGGAGTGTGTGTATATCTGTGTGGGTGGGGGAGTGTGTGTATATCTGTGTGGGTGGGCAGTGTGTGTATATCTGTGTGGGTGGGGAGTGTGTGTATATCTGTGTGAGTGGGGAGTGTGTGTATATCTGTGTGGGTGGGGCAGTGTGTGTATATCTGTGTGGGTGGGGCAGTGTGTGTATATCTGTGTGGGTGGCGAGTGTGTGTATATCTGTGTGCGTGGGGAGTGTGTGTATATCTGTGTGGGTGGGGGAGTGTGTGTATATCTGTGTGGGTGGGGGAGTGTGTGTAACTCTCTGGTCCCTTCACTTCTTCGCCATGAAAATAATATTCCAATCTCATAAAATTCTATTCAAGCCAAATCAAATTCAACATTTAAGCAGTAATTTGAGAAACACTGAAACTCAAATGGGAAATGGGATTAAAGCGGTTTGCCCTAAATAGACTTTAATCTTCCTGTATTCTGGGTTTTCTATGATTTAACCTGCCTGGGTTATGCTGTAGATCAGAGTTTAACACTGACAATGACCAGGGTCAGTGAGTGTGGAGATTGGCTGCTTCCTGTGAGTGTAGCTCAGGACTGGGTAAAGCATTGGGGTTGAGAGTTTAGGTTCAAAGTCAGGCTTAGGGCCAGGCTTAGGGTTGGGCATTGGGTAAGGTTTAGGGTTAGGTTTGGGATCTGGTTCAGGGTTATTATAGTTGGACATGTGTCATGCAAAACTTGGTTAGGGTCAGAGTCAGGTTTAGGGTCAGGTTGGGGTCAGGGCTGGGTTTTTGGGTCAGATTTTAGGGTTATTATAGTTGCACACGTGTCATTGTAAAACTTGGTTTGGTTAGGTTTGGGCTCAGGGTTTAGTTTTAGGGTTAGGGTCAGGATTTCGGTTTATGGTCAGGCTTAAGGTTAGGGTGAGGGTTAGGGTGAGCGTTTAGGGTTATGGTTTAGGGTTAGGATTAGGTTTTTGATTAGGGTTAGGGTTTAGGGTTAGGCTTTAGGTTAGGGTTAGGGTTTAGGTTAGGGTTAGGGTTAGGCTTTAGGTTAGGGTTAGGGTTAGGTTTAGGGTTAGGCTTTAGGTTAGGGTTAGGATTAGGGTTTGGGGTTAGGCTTTAACATAGAAACATAGAAACATAGAACAGTACAGCACAGAACAGGCCCTTTGGCCCTCGATGTTGTGCCGAGCAATGATCACTCTACTCAAGCCCACATATCCACCCTATATCAGTAACTCAACAACCCCCATTAACCTTATTTTTTAGGACACTAAGGGCAATTTAGCATGGCCAATCCACCTAACCCGCACATCTTTGGACTGTGGGAGGAAACCGGAGTACCCGGAGGAAACCCACGCACACACGGGGAGGACGTGCAGACTCCGCACAGACAGTGACCCAGCCGGGAATCGAACCTGGGACCCTGGAACTGTGAAACAATTGTGCTATCCACAATACTACCATGCTGCAGCCACAATGCTACCGTGATGGGTTAGGGTTACGGTTAGGGTTAGGGAAAGGGTTAGGATTAGGGTTAGGGCTAGGGTTAGGATTAGGGTTAGGGTTAGGGTTAGGATTAGGGTTAGGGTTATGATTAGGGTTAGGTTAGGGTTAGGGTTAGGGTGAGGGTTAGGGTATAGGGTTAGGGTTAGGGTTAGGGTGAGGTTTAGGGTTAGGGTGAGGGTTAGGGTGATGGTTAGGGTTGGGGTTTGGGTTAGCGTATAGGGTTAGGGTTAGGGTTAGTGTATAGAGTATGGATTGATGGTCTGAAAGTTGTTGTCATTTAAGCTCAGGGTGAGGGTTTGAATAAATGTACCCCTCAAGGGACTTAGGGTTAGGTTTTAGGGTGTGGATAGGTAATGTAAAAGTTGTAATTTATGGTTAGGTTTAGGGTCCGAATAAATGTACCCCTCAATGGACCTGAGGTTAGGTTTTATTGTGTGAATAGGTGATGTAAAGTTTGTTGTTGTAATTTAGAGTTAGTGTCTGGATGAATATATCCTCAAGGGATTTAGAGTTAGGTTTTAGGGTGTGGATAGGTGATTTAAACATTGTTCTTGTAATTAAGGGTTAGGGTTAGGGTTAGGTTTTAGGGTTAGTGTTAGGGTTAGGGTGTGTATAGGTGATGTCAAAGTTGTTGTTGTAATATTTTTTTCTTCCTCCCACATCCCAAATGAAAAAATTACAGTTTAATTAAAATACATATTAAGTTATATAATTTTTTAGAACAGATTCAACGTCTGAATGTGTAGCTGGGAAGGCTTTGCAGTGAGGAGACCCCCCTTTATGGGGTTAAGTAACACCAAGTAAGTGTTCCTTTGCCAGTTCACGCCACACATTGCCGTTCATACAGATATATCTGTTAGCTTATTCACTTCAACAAGATTTTGTAAAAATGTTTAGATTGTTTTTCTAATTTGGGATAGTAGTGAACTCAGGTTGGATTGTAGTGTTGTGGGTTGCTGAGGATTGAACTGAGGGTAGTGCATAAGGCTAGGGCCTATATAAATGTTCCCATTAAAGGATTTAGGGTTAAGTTCAGGGTGTGGAATGATTGTCTGAGGATTGTCATTTAATTAGGGTTAGGTTTAAGTTTAAATCTAGGATTAGAGTTGAGATAAAAATCCCCATCAAAGGATTTGAAATGTAGATTGGCAGTCATTCTCTTTTAAACTAGTGAGTCTTTTTTCTGGTAAATATATTACTCCAATAATTTTTTTTTTTTTTTTTTATAAAATTAGTGTTCCCAATTAATTTTTTTTCCAATTAAGGGGCAATTTATCGTGTTCAATCCACCTAACCTGCACATCTTTGGGTTGTGGGGGCAAAACCCACGCAAACACGGGGAGAATGTGCAAACTCCACACAGACAGTGACCCAGAGCCGGGATCGAACCTGGGACCTCGGCGCCGTGAGGCAGCAGGGCTAACCCACTGCGCCACCGTGCTGCCCATTACTCCAATAATTAACGTTTGTTAGCTTCCATAATATATTATTGGTAAGGGCTTCATCAGTCCCACCAGAGACAACATGTAACATACATATGAACATATATTCTGGTGTTATAAAAAGGTGATAATTTATCTTGTATTTGTTCCCTATCCTCTATCTGGCGCTACAACTTCAAGCGACCAGGTTTTTTTGGGGGGTTAGGGTTTAGGGGTTAGGGGTAGGGCTGGGTTTAGGGTTAGGGGTTAGGGTTAGGGGTTAAGGGTTAGGGTTAGGGGTAGGGCTGGGTTTAGGGTTGGGGTTTAGGGTTATGGATTAGTGTTAGGGCTGGGTTTAGGGTTAGGGGTTAGGGTTAGGAGTAGGGCTGGGTTTAGGGGTAGGGGTTAGGGTTAGGGGTAGGGCTGGGTTTAGGGTTAGGGTTAGGGGTTAGGGTTAGGGTTAGAATTAGGATTAGGGTTTAGGGGTTAGGGTTCGGGCTGGGTTTAGGGTTAGGTGTTAGGGTTAGGGGCTAGGGTTAGGATTAGGATTAGGGGTTAGGGGTTAGGGCTGGATTTAGGGTTAGGGGTTAGGGTTAGGGTTAGGATTAGGATTAGGGGTTAGGGGTTTGTGCTGGGGTTGGATTTAGGGTTAGGGGTTAGGGTTAGGGGTAGGGCTGGGTTTAGGGTTAGGGGTTAGGGCTAGGGTTAGGATTAGGATTAGGGTTTAGGGGTTAGGGTTAGGGCTGGATTTAGGGTTAGGGGTTAGGGTTAGGGGTAGGGCTGGGTTTAGGGTTAGGGCTAGATTTAGGGTTGGGGTTAGGGTTATGATTAGGATTAGGGGTTAGGGGTTCGGGTTAGGGCTGGATTTAGGGTTGGGGTTAGGGTTAGGAGTTAGGGGTTTGGAGTTAGGGTTAGGATTAGGATTAGGGGTTAGGGGTTCGGGTTAGGGCTGGATTTATGGTTAGGGGTTAGGGTTAGGGGTAGGGCTGGGTTTAGGGTTAGGGGTAGGGTTAGGGCTGGATTTAGGGTTGGGGTTCGGGTTATGATTAGGATTAGGGGTTAGGGGTTCGGTTTAGGGCTGGATTTAGGGTTGGGGTTAGGGTTAGGAGTTAGGGGTTTGGAGTTAGGGTTAGGATTAGGATTAGGGGTTAGGGTTAGGGCTGGATTTAGGGTTAGGGATTAGGGTTAGGGTTATGGCTGGTTTAGGGTTAAGGGTTAGGATTAGAGGTTGGGGTTAGTGTTAGGATTAGGATTAGGGGTTAGGGTTAGGATTAGGATTGGGATTAGGGGTTAGGGGTCAGGGATAGGGCTGTGTTAGGGTTAGGGGTTAGGGGTCAGGGATAGGGCTGGGTTAGGGTTAGGGGTTAGGGGTCAGGGATAGGGCTGGGTTAGGGTTAGGGTTAGGGGTCAGGGATAGGGCTGGGTTAGGGGTTAGTGGTCAGGGATAGGGCTGGGTTAGGGTTAGGGGTTAGGAGTCAGGGATAGGGCTGGGTTAGGGGTTAGGGGTCAGGGATAGGGCTGGGTTAGGGTTAGGGGTTAGGGGTCAGGGATAGGGCTGGGTTAGGGGTCAGGGATAGTGCTGGGTTAGGGTTAGGGGTCGGAGATAGGGCTGGGTTAGGGTTAGGGGTTAGGGTCAGGGATAGGGCTGGGTTAGGGGTTAGGGGTCAGGGATAGGGCTGGGTTAGGGTTAGGGGTTAGGGGTCAGGGATAGGGCTGGGTTAGGGTTAGGGGTCAGGGATAGGACTGGGTTAGGGTTAGGGGTTAGGGGTCAGGGATAGGGCTGGGTTAAGGTTAGGGGTCAGGGATAGGGCTGGGTTAGGGGTCAGGGATAGGGCTGGGTTAGGGTTAGGGTTAGGGGTCAGGGATAGGGCTGGGTTAGGGTTAGGGGTCAGGGATAGGGCTGGGTTTCGGGCTGGGGTTTGGGTGAGGGTTAGGTGTGCGCACGCGCGCCGGGCGGCCGCCCTCAGGAGCGCGCGACTTGCGGGCACGCGGCCGGAGTCGGAACGCGCGCGACGGGGCGGCGCGGGGCGGGTGCGCGCGGAAAGGGTTAGAGGCGAAAAGAGAATCTGGCAGCGACTCTGATCACAAACCCAGCTGCTCAACACAGACTGCAACTTTATCAAACTTCCCAACACAGACTGCAACTTTATCAAACTTCCCAACACAGACTGCAACTTTATTAAACTTCCCAACACAGGCTGCAACTTTATCAAACTTCCCAACACAGACTGCAACTTTATCAAACTTCCCAACACAGGCTGCAACTTTATCAAACTTCCCAACACAGGCTGCAACTTTATTAAACTTCCCACACAGGCTGCAACTTATCAAACTTCCCAACACAGGCTGCAACTTTATCAAACTTCCCAACACAGGCTGCAACTTTATCAAACTTCCCAACACAGGCTGCAACTTTATTAAACTTCCCAACACAGACTGCAACTTTATTAAACTTCCCAACACAGGCTGCAACTTTATCAAACTTCCCAACACAGGCTGCAACTTTATCAAACTTCCCAACACAGGCTGCAACTTTATCAAACTTCCCAACACAGGCTGCAACTTTATCAAACTTCCCAACACAGGCTGCAACTTTATTAAACTTCCCAACACAGACTGCAACTTTATTAAACTTCCCAACACAGGCTGCAACTTTATCAAACTTCCCAACACAGGCTGCCACTTTATTAAACTTCCCACGGCAGTTTCCCACTTTATTAAACTTCCCACGGCAGTTTCCCACTTTATTAAACTTCGCAACAGCAACTTTTGCAGTTTAATAACATTTAATTCGGAACATTTTAAAATGTGGCATAAACAATGGTAATTTTAATGTCAAAGAAAGAAACACTAACTTGGGGGTGAATTACTTTTTTCAATCTATTTTTTAAAGTAAATCAACATGTTGCAATCAATTTCTAACCAGGTCAGGATTTTGAATGATGCTAATTTCCCGTTTTGGGGGTGAATCTCCCCCTTTCAGTAAAGTTTCAAGTGGATTATATGGATTTTTTGGCTGCTTTTTAAATGGGGCAGCGACTCAAAAACTCAAATTCAAACTTAAAGCACTTTTGCAAAAATTGTTTCACCGCAATCCACAGAAAATGTTGAAGAGTAAATGTGGGATTTGAGGGGGTTTAAATTTCCCCCCGGCTGCAAACCTTTCCATCTGTTTTCTAACTTCTTCTTTGCAACAAAGTTATTTCCCTAACCCAGTGGCTGCAATTTTTAATCCCAAAATTTCAGGGCAGAAATTAACAGCAAATATATTTGTAACTAAGAATTGGTCCAGGCTGGCGGGTGAATAAGTTAACATTTCAGAATTTAAAATGTGATTTTATTTCACCCTCACAATAATAACAATCATTATTGTCACAAGTAGACATAATAATAATCAAAGCAGTTATATAAAACAAATGGCGCGATTTGACAAACTTTGGCAACTTTGTTTTTTTCTGGGTAATGATAAAACTTTGTAAAAAGTTTGTAAAATGGTGACTTACCGAAGAACAGGGATATCAGAGCTGTGACTGCCAGGAGGAGAAAGTGACTTTTCATTTTTTGGATCCTATTTGGGGGAATAAAAAATGAAGAATAAAATGTTATTTATTTAAACGGCTTTGAACAATCTTCAGGTCCGGAAGGCGAGTGAAATTTGATAAAAACAACAGACTGACTTGAATTTTCCGCTGGTTGAGAATTTGCCCTCTGATGATTTCCCCCAAGATACAGAAACAGGAAAAAGTGGTTTGAATGATTCTCGTCTCTTTCTGACGTCATTCCGTCA
This sequence comes from Scyliorhinus canicula, assembly GCF_902713615.1. Taxonomy (NCBI): domain Eukaryota; kingdom Metazoa; phylum Chordata; class Chondrichthyes; order Carcharhiniformes; family Scyliorhinidae; genus Scyliorhinus; species Scyliorhinus canicula. The sequence goes on along the minus strand of NC_052164.1, from coordinate 105,765,703 downwards.
CTTAGAAGCTTAGTAACCCACTCTCTCTCTCTCTCTCTCTCTGAAGAGGCCAAACACTTTTAAATAAACAGAAGCCGCCTTTAATTCACAAGAACCTGAATTAAATTTTCAAACAATCTTCCAAACACTGACTTCAGACTGTGTCAATCTTCGTGACCTGGAGAATGCCAGGTGGAATTACACCGTGAATCCAGGAGCAACACATAAATACACGGCGCAGTCGGAAATCATCGTGTCACTTTAAAAAAAACATTTTATTAACGCATTTATGATTTTAGAACGACAATTACAACTGTAAACATAACCCAGTGACTAACCCCCATCCCCCTCCCCCAACCAACAACCATTCCCAACCAACATGGTTTACACACACAGTTCCCCAGTCCCTCCTCCTCCACTGGCTGAACTCGCCTAAACTAAACTAAACGGAACTATCTCCCCGAACAAATGTGAGGTTATCCATTTTGGTAGGAATAACAGCAAACGGGATTATTATTTAAACGATAAAATATTAAAGCATGCCGCTGTGCAGAGAGACCTGGGTGTGCTAGTGCATGAGTCACAGAAGGTTGGTTTACAAGTGCAACAGGTGATTAAGAAGGCAAATGGAATTTTGTCCTTCATTGCTAGAGGGATGGAGTTTAAGACTAGGGAGGTTATGTTGCAATTGTATAAGGTGTTAGTGAGGCCACACCTGGAGTATTGTGTTCAGTTTTGGTCTCCTTACTTGAGAAAGGACGTACTGGCGCTGGAGGGTGTGCAGAGGAGATTCACTAGGTTAATCCCAGAGCTGAAGGGGTTGGATTATGAGGAGAGGTTGAGTAGACTGGGGCTGTACTCGTTGGAATTTAGAAGGATGAGGGGAGATCTTATAGAAACATTTAAAATTATGAAGGGAATAGATAGGATAGATGCGGGCAGGTTGTTTCCACTGGCAGGTGAAAGCAGAACTAGGGGACATAGCCTCAAAATAAGGGGAAGTAGATTTAGGACTGAGTTTAGGAGGAACTTCTTCACCCAAAGGGTTGTGAATCTATGGAATTCCTTGCCCAGTGAAGCAGTTGAGGCTCCTTCATTACATGTTTTTAAGGTAAAGATAGATAGTTTTTTGAAGAATAAAGGGATTAAGGGTTATGGTGTTCGGGCCGGAAAGTGGAGCTGAGTCCACAAAAGATCAGCCATGATCTAATTGAATGGCGGAGCAGGCTCGAGGGGCCAGCTGGCCTACTCCTGGTCCTAGTTCTTCTTATGAACACCCCTAATTCAGTAACCCCCCCTTATTGTATCTGCTAACTGAACTATCTCCCCGAACCCCCCTAATTCAGTAGCCCCCTCCCCCCCTTATTGTATCTGCTAACAGTTTAATTTTAATCATTGTGTTACTGATCGTTAACTCGGTGGTCTTGTCCTTTTAATCAGGAATAAGGTGGGTGAACTTAAGGCATGGATCGGTACCTGGGACTACGATGTGGTGTACTAACGGAAACTTGGATAGAAGAGGGGCAGAAATGGTTGTTGGAGGTTCCTAGTCATAGATGTTTCAATAAGATTAGGGAGGATGGTAAAAGAGGTTGGGGGGGGGGGGGGGGGGTGGCATTGTTAATTAGAGATAGTATAGCAGCTGCAGACAGGCAGTTCGAGGGGGATCTGCCTACTGAGGTAGTATGGGTTGAAGTCAGAAATAGGAAAGGAGCAGTCACCTTGTTGGGAGTTTCTATAGGCCCCCCAATAGCAGCAGAGATGTGGAGGAACAGATTGGGAACAGATTTTGGAAAAGTGCAGAAGTCACAGGGTAGTAGTCATGGGTGACTTCAACTTCCCAAACATTGAGTGGAAACTCTTTAGATCAAATAATTTGGATGGGGTGGTGTTTGTGCAGTGTGTCCAGGAAGCTTTTCTAACACAG
>NC_052164.1:105703252-105763297 GCF_902713615.1 Scyliorhinus canicula | reverse complement strand
TGCTGCCTCTTATTCTAAGATTATTCTAAGGTTCCTCCCACCTCCTCTTCATCTCTCCCCCCCCCCCCCCCACATCACCATATCCTCTATCCCTCTCATTCCCAACCAGCTTCCCTCTGAGATACATCAATACGATTCACCTCGAGCACACACTGTGGCAGTAACTTCCACATTCTCCTCACTCTCTAGGTAAAGACTCCAGAATTTCCCACGGAATTTTAAACATCTCCATCAGGTCACTGCCCAACATTCCCTTTTGTAGAAGCCAGGTATTTCTAATACACCTAATATAGATTTTTAAAAATAGCTGTTTGTGGTGAATGTGATTCACACCGGATTATAATCTGTATATACATGGGTCTGTATTGTAAGTGCAGTTGCACTACCTGTCCTCCAGGGGGAGTAGCTCTGGGAATGCTCGAGTTGTACGGGGCTTCTCCCTTGGCTCCGCCCAGGACTCCTCCCCTGGAAGCTGCTGTATAAAGATCAGTGCCACATGGTCAGCCGGCCAGTTCACCGAAAGTTCAATGGCTAATAGGCTGGCTCTGTTGTGAGTATATTAAACCCGCTATTCTAGTCCTACAAGCACGTGTCCGTAGAATTATTGGTTCCAACACTGTTTAAGCGTAAATATTAATTCCCAGTTTTAAAATTAAAGAAAACACATATTTTGCAAGCTCATTGTCATAATTTTAAAAGTAACACAGAAGTCTGATAAGACAGACACTTCTCATTACTTTTCTCCAAGGACAAGGGCTGAATCCATGGCAACGAGGTGGTGGGAGTGAATGTTCTATGGTTCTCACGCCATTCGAGATTAGGGTGAATTACATCCCATTATTTATACAAGCTGAAACATTTTAGACTGTGTTGCCTTGTTTTTGATAAATGGACAGTTAGAATATCGAATCAAATATATATATTTGATTCCAACATTCTTAAAACAACAATTTTATAAAAGCAGCATAATTTACTTTACTAGATTGAAATAGACAGTTTGAATTATATAGGCAGACAGGCAACAATTAGAAGTAATGTTACATATTGAAGATGGACAGCTTGCCATCAAATCAAATGTGTTTGAGTCTAACCCAAACCAATTAGGATTATATTGGGGTGTGATCAGATCGCTTAAAACAGATAGGAAATAGTATCTGGGATAAATAAATTGGGGATTTAGCCGCCATTTTAGAGAGGGTTAGGTTAGGGAGAGAGAGTTAGGTTAGAGAGAGAGGGTTAGAAAGAGAGAGAAAGAGTTTTAGGCATCTATACTTTGATCTGAACTATTCACTGTCTCTCTGTATTCATATTTCATTTTCAGACTTTAACTTCAGACTTTAACTTTTAAAGTTATGTTTCGAGCTGTTTGCCTAAGAAGATAATTCCTGTGATTCTTTGAAAGCTTCAAATTGTCTACAAACTGCCTTTTAAATGACTTTCAAGTTGTAATCAATAGAAGACAAATAAAACAATTCTTATTTGCACCTGACAAGTTTTAACATGAATTTCTACTGAGTTTCAGTAATCGCAAGAACGGCCGGTAACCTTGAATTGATGGTTTCAAAATCCCTCAACTGACACAGTCAAGATCCTTCACCTTTCCAAGAGAAAAGAACCCAAAACTACCCAGTCTTTTCTGAAACTTGTAACATCTCAGTTTTGCAATCATTTTATAAATGTTGACATGTTTCTGGTGCATCCATCTCCATTTGATGATATGAAGGCCTGTGGTTCAGAGTGTAGGTGAGAGAGGTTCCAGGTGAGTGTCACATTGCTCAGAGGAAGTGACAGAAAGTTCCAGTGTTGCTGCGCGGTGTAGGGGCTGCTCAGTGGCTCCGATAAGTGTGGACGTCACTCTGTCCCTCGCACATTCCACAACATTCTCCACTCCAACAAACTGACCATCGTCAGCTGAGCATGGAGCTCGCCATAAACTGAGCAGAAAGGGGACAACAGGAATGACAACAGGCGGCGCTCCCTCAGTACTGACCCTCTGACAGTGCAGCACTCCCACAACACTGACCCTCTGAGAGTGCAGCACTCCCTCAGTACTGATCCTCTGACAGTGCGGCACTCCCTCAGTACTGACCCTCTGATAGTGCGGCACTCCCTCAGTACTGGCCCTCTGACAGTGCGGCACTCCCTCAGTACTGGCCCTCTGACAGTGCGGCACTCCCTCAGTACTGACCCTCTGACAGTGCAGCACTCCCTCAGTACTGACCCTCTGACAGTGCGGCACTCCCTCAGTACTGGCCCTCTGACAGTGCAGCACTCCCTCAGTACTGACCCTCTGACAGTGCAGCACTCCCTCAGTACTGACCCTCTGACAGTGCGGCACTCCCTCAGTACTGACCCTCTGACAGTGCAGCGCTCCCTCAGTACTGACCCTCTGACAGTGTGGCACTCCCTCAGTACTGACCCTCTGACAGTGCGGCACTCCCTCAGTACTGACCCTCTGACAGTGCGGCGCTCCCTCAGTACTGACCCTCTGACAGTGCAGCACTCCCACAACACTGACCCTCTGAGAGTGCAGCACTCCCTCAGTACTGATCCTCTGACAGTGCGGCACTCCCTCAGTACTGACCCTCTGATAGTGCGGCACTCCCTCAGTACTGGCCCTCTGACAGTGCGGCACTCCCTCAGTACTGACCCTCTGCCAGTGCAGCTCTCCCTCAGCACTGACCCTCTGACAGTGCAGCACTCCCTCAGTACTGACCCTCTGACAGTGCGGCACTCCCTCAGTACTGACTCTCTGACAGTGCGGCGCTCCCTCAGTACTGACCCTCTGACAGTGCGGCGCTCCCTCAGTACTGACCCTCTGACAGTGCGGCACTCCCTCAGTACTGACCCTCTGACAGTGCAGCACTCCCTCAGTACTGACCCTCTGACAGTGCGGCACTCCCTCAGTACTGACCCTCTGACAGTGCAGCACTCCCTCAGCACTGACCCTCTGACAGTGCGGCACTCCCTCAGTACTGACCCTCTGACAGTGAGGCACTCCCCAGCACTGACCCTCTGATGGTGCAGCACTCCCTCAGTACTGACCCTCTGACAGCACAGCACTCCCGCATTACTGACCCTCTGACAGTGCGGCACTCCCTCAGTACTGACCCTCTGACAGTGCGACACTTCCTCAGTACTGACCCTCTGACAGTGCAGCACTCCCTCAGTACTGACCCTCTGACAGTGCAGCACTCCCTCAGTACTGACCCTCTGACAGTGAGGCACTCCCTCAGTACTGACCCTCTGACAGTGCAGCACTCCCTCAGTACTGACCCTCTGACAGTGTGGCACTCCCTCAGTACTGACCCTCTGACAGTGCGGCACTCCCTCAGTACTGACCCTCTGACAGTGCGGCACTCCCTCAGTACTGACCCTCTGACAGTGCGGCACTCCCTCAGTACTGACACTCTGACAGTGCAGCACTCCCTCAGTACTGACCCTCTGACAGTGCGGCACTCCCTCAGTACTGACCCTCTGACAGTGCGGCGCTCACTCAGTACTGACCCTCTGACAGTGCAGCACTCCCTCAGTACTGACCCTCTGACAGCGCAGCACTCCCACAGTACTGACCCTCTGACAGTGCAGCACTCCCTCAGCACTGACCCTCTGCCAGTGCGGCACTTCCTCAGTACTGACCCTCTGACAGCGCAGCACTCCTTCAGTACTGACCCTCTGACAGTGCGGCACTCCCTCAGTACTGACCCTCTGACAGTGCAGCACTCCCTCAGTGCTGACCCTCTGATAGTGCAGCACTCCCTCAGTACTGACCCTCGAACAATGCGGCACTCCCTCAGTACTGACCCTCTGATGGTGCAGCACTCCCTCAGGACTGACCCTCTGACAGTGCGGCACTCCCTCAGTACTGACCCTCTGACAGTGCGGCACTCCCTCAGTACTGACCCTCTGACAGTGCGGCACTCCTTCAGTACTGACCCTCTGACAGTGCAGCGCTCCCTCAGTACTGACCCTCTGACAGTGCAGTACTCCTTCAGTACTGACCCTCTGACAGTGCAGCACTCCCTCAGTACTGACCCTCCCACAGTGCGGCACTCCCTCAGTACTGACCCTCCCACAGTGCGGCACTCCCTCAGTACTGACCCTCTGACAGTGCGGCGCTCACTCAGTACTGACCCTCTGACAGTGCAGCACTCCCTCAGTACTGACCCTCTGACAGCGCAGCACTCCCACAGTACTGACCCTCTGACAGTGCAGCACTCCCTCAGCACTGACCCTCTGCCAGTGCGGCACTTCCTCAGTACTGACCCTCTGACAGCGCAGCACTCCTTCAGTACTGACCCTCTGACAGTGCGGCACTCCCTCAGTACTGACCCTCTGACAGTGCAGCACTCCCTCAGTGCTGACCCTCTGATAGTGCAGCACTCCCTCAGTACTGACCCTCGAACAATGCGGCACTCCCTCAGTACTGACCCTCTGATGGTGCAGCACTCCCTCAGGACTGACCCTCTGACAGTGCGGCACTCCCTCAGTACTGACCCTCTGACAGTGCGGCACTCCCTCAGTACTGACCCTCTGACAGTGCGGCACTCCTTCAGTACTGACCCTCTGACAGTGCAGCGCTCCCTCAGTACTGACCCTCTGACAGTGCAGTACTCCTTCAGTACTGACCCTCTGACAGTGCAGCACTCCCTCAGTACTGACCCTCTGACAGTGCGGCACTCCCTCAGTACTGACCCTCCCACAGTGCGGCACTCCCTCAGTACTGACCCTCCCACAGTGCGGAGCTCCCTCAGTACTGACCCTCTCACAGTGCGGCACTCCCTCAGTACTGACCCTCTGACAGTGCAGCACTCCCTCAGTACTGACCCTCTGACAGTGCGGCACTCCCTCAGTACTGACCCTCTGACAGTGCGGCACTCCCTCAGTACTGACCCTCTGACAGTGCGGCACTCCCTCAGTACTGATCCTCTGACAGTGCCGCACTCCCTCAGTACTGACCCTCTGACAGTGCAGCACTCCCTCAGTACTGACCCTCTGACAGTGCGGCACTCCCTCAGTACTGATCCTCTGACAGTGCAGCACTCCCTCAGTACTGACCCTCTGACAGTGCGGCGCTCCCTCAGTACTGACCCTCTGACAGTGCGGCATTCCCTCAGTACTGACCCTCTGACAGTGCGGCACTCCCTCAGTACTGACCCTGTGACAGTGCAGTGGGAGTTAACACTTGTCTTTGGACTCAGAACTGTGTGTTATTCTGTTGCTCAGAGCTTGTATTTCAAGATGTTAGTTGTGTAAATTGTGAATCTGTGAAGATTGTGTTTTAATGTTTATTGAGAGGAGCAGGCAGTGGCAGCATTAATAACCCGTCTCAGCCTTTGCTAAACTCTACCTGGTCACTCAGTGAGGTGGTTCGGATTTCACTGCAGCTTCTCAATGCCAGCAGGAGGCTGTGGGATAGCTGGGAAACGCCATGGCAACAGCAATACACTGAGGGGGTGAGGATCTGTGTTTGGCAGCAACACTGACTGTCCACAATCCGGAACTACAATCTGCCTCTCCCTGACTCTCTCACAGAAACTCTTTACAAACAAACACTTTGCTGTAAAATGGCCCTGGGAGATTTGGGAAACTTGGAAGAGCTGGAATTTCCGGAGTTTACCTGTCTCTGTGAGCTGTGTGATTGTGGGTAAGAATATTTCTCATATCTCCATGGTCACAGTGAGACGTTCACAAAGAACATTTCCTCCTTGCCTGACCGCAGTAACCCTCCCACCCCCTCATTCTGTTATCCACCCCATCCCCCTCCCCTCCCAACCCCATCCCCCTCCCCTCCCAACCCCATCCCCCTCCCCTCCCAACCCCATCCCCTCCCCTCCCAAACCCATCCCCCTCCCCTCCCAACCCCATCCCCCTCCCCTCCCAACCCCATCCCCCTCCCCTCCCAACCCCACCCCCCTCCCCTCCCAACCCCATCCCCCTCCCCTCCCAACCCCATCCCCCTCCCCTCCCAACCCCATCCCCCTCCCCTCCCAACCCCTCCCCTCCCAACCCCATCACCCGCTCCCACTCCCTCATTCTGTTATCCACCCCATCCCCCTCCCCTCCCAACCCCATCCCCCTCCCCTCCCAACCCTCCCCTCCCAACCCCATCACCCCCTCCCACCCCCTCATTCTGTTATCCACCCCATCCCCCTCCCCTCCCAACCCCATCCCCCTCCCCTCCCAACCCCTCCCCTCCCAACCCATCACCCCCTCCCACCCCCTCATTCTGTTATCCACCCATCCCCCTCCCCTCCCAACCCCATCCCCCCCCCCCCCAACCCCATCCCCCTCCCCTCCCAACCCCATCCCCCTCCCCTCCCAACCCCCTCCCCTTCCCTCCCAACCCCTCCCCCTCCCCTCCCAACCCCATCCCCCTCCCCCCCAACCCCATCCCCCTCCCCTCCCAACCCCATCCCCCTCCCCTCCCAACCCCATCCCCCTCCCCTCCCAACCCCCTCCCCCCACCCCACCCCCCCCCCCCTCCCAACCCCATCCCCCTCCCCCCCACCCCAACCCCCTCCCCTCCCAACCCCATCCCCCTCCCCTCCCAACCCCATCCCCCTCCCCTCCCAACCCCATCCCCCTCCCCTCCCAACCCCATCCCCCTCCCCTCCCAACCCCATCCCCCTCCCCTCCCAACCCCATCCCCCTCCCCTCCCAACCCCATCCCCCTCCCCTCCCAACCCCATCACCCCCTCCCACCCTCTCATTCTGTTATCCACCCCATCCCCCTCCCCTCCCAACCCCATCCCCCTCCCCTCCCAACCCCATCACCCCCTCCCACCCCCTCATTCTGTTATCCACCCCATCCCCCTCCCCTCCCAACCCCATCCCCCTCCCCTCCCAAACCCATCCCCCTCCCCTCCCAACCCCATCCCCCTCCCCTCCCAATCCCATCCCCCTCCCCTCCCAACCCCATCCCCCTCCCCTCCCAATCCCATCCCCCTCCCCTCCCAACCCCATCCCCCTCCCCTCCCCTCCCAACCCCCTCCCCTCCCAACCCCATCACCCCCTCCCACCCCCTCGTTCTGTTATCCACCCCATCCCCCCCTCCCAACCCCATCACCCCCCCAACCCCATCCCCCTCCCCTCCCAACCCCATCACCCCCCTCCCAACCCCCTCCCAACCTCATCACACCCCCTCCCAACCCCCTCCCAACCCCATCACCCCCCCTCCCAACCCCATCACCCCCCCAACCCCCTCCCAACTCCATCACCCCCTCCCAACCCCATCACCCCCTCCCAACCCCATCACCCCCTCCCAACCCCATCACCCCCTCCCAACCCCATCACCCACTCCCAACCCCATCACCCCCTCCCAACCCCATCACCCCCTCCCAACCCCAGCACCCCCTCCCAACCCCATCACCCCCCCAACCGCATCACCCCCCAACACCACCCCCCCTCAACCCCATCACCCCCTCCCAACCCCATCACCCCCTCCCAACCCCATCACCTCCTCCCAACCCCTTCACCCTCCCCTCTCAACCCCATCACCCCCCCAACCACATCACCCCCCCAACCCCTTCCCTCCCTCCCCCAACCCCATCATCCCCTCCTAACCCCATCACCCCCCCAACCCCACCACCCCCTCCCAACCCCACAACCCCCCCAACCCACTCCCAACCACATCACCCCCCCAACCCCATCACCCCCCCCCAACCCCATCACCCCCCCAACCCCATCACCCCCTCCCAACCCCATCACCCCCCCAACCCACTCCCAACCCCATCACCCCCTCCCAACCCCATCACCCCCTCCCAACCCCATCACCCCCTCCCAACCCCATCACCCCCCCCAACCCCATCACCCCCTCCCAACCCCCTCCCAACCCCATTACCCCCTCCCAACCACATCACCCCCTCCCAACCACACCACCCCCTCCCAACCCCATCATCCCCCAACCCCATCATCCCCCCCAACCCCATCACACCCCCAACCCCATCATCCCCCCAACCCCATCACCCCCCAACCCCATCACCTCCTCCCAACCCCATCATCCCCCAACCCCATCTCCCCCCCCAACCCCATCACACCCCCAACCCCATCACCCCCTCCCAACCCACTCCCAACCCCATCATCCCCCCAACCCCATCACACCCCCAACCCCATCACCCCCTCCCAACCCACTCCCAACCCCATCATCCCCCAACCCCATCACCCCCCAACCCCATCACCTCCTCCCAACCCCATCATCCCCCAACCCCATCATCCCCCCCAACCCCATCACACCCCCAACCCCATCACCCCCTCCCAACCCCATCACCCCCTCCCAACCCCATCACCCACTCCCAACCCACTCCTAACCCCATCATCCCCCCCAACCCCATCACCTCCTCCCAACCCCATCACCCACTCCCAACCCCATCACCCCCTCCCAACCCCAGCACCCCCTCCCAACCCCATCACCCCCCCAACCGCATCACCCCCCAACACCACCCCCCCTCAACCCCATCACCCCCTCCCAACCCCATCACCCCCTCCCAACCCCATCACCCCCTCCCAACCCCTTCACCCTCCCCTCCCAACCCCATCACCCCCCCAACCCCATCACCCCCCCAACCCCTTCCCTCCCTCCCCCAACCCCATCATCCCCTCCTAACCCCATCACCCCCCCAACCCCACCACCCCCTCCCAACCCCACAACCCCCCCAACCCACTCCCAACCACATCACCCCCCCAACCCCATCAACCCCCCCAACCCCATCACCCCCCCCAACCCCATCACCCCCCCCCAACCCCATCACCCCCCCCCAACCCCATCACCCCCCCAACCCACTCCCAACCCCATCACCCCCTCCCAACCCCATCACCCCCTCCCAACCCTATCACCCCCTCCCAACCCCATCACCCCCCCCCAACCCCATCACCCCCTCCCAACCCCCTCCCAACCCCATTACCCCCTCCCAACCCCATCACCCCCTCCCAACCCCACCACCCCCTCCCAACCCCATCATCCCCCAACCCCATCATCCCCCCCCAACCCCATCACACCCCCAACCCCATCATCCCCCCAACCCCATCACCCCCCAACCCCATCACCTCCTCCCAACCCCATCATCCCCCAACCCCATCTTCCCCCCCCAACCCCATCACACCCCCAACCCCATCACCCCCTCCCAACCCACTCCCAACCCCATCATCCCCCCAACCCCATCACACCCCCAACCCCATCACCCCCTCCCAACCCACTCCCAACCCCATCATCCCCCAACCCCATCACCCCCCAACCCCATCACCTCCTCCCAACCCCATCATCCCCCAACCCCATCATCCCCCCAACCCCATCACCCCCTCCCAACCCCATCACCCCCTCCCAACCCCATCACCCACTCCCAACCCACTCCTAACCCCATCATCCCCCCCAACCCCATCACCTCCTCCCAACCCCATCACCCACTCCCAACCCCATCACCCCCCCAACCCATCACCCCCTCAACCCATCACCCCCTCCCAACCCCATCACCCCCTCCCAACCCCATCATCCCCCCCAACCCCCTCCCAACCCCACCACCCCCCCAACCCCATCACCCCCTCCCAACCCCATCACCCCCCCCAACCCCATCACCCCTCCCAACCCACTCCCAACCCCATCATCCCCTCCCAACCCCATCACCCCCCAACCCCATCATCCCCTCCCAACCCCATCACCCCCCCAACCCCATCACCCCCCCAACCCCATCACCCCCTCCCAACCCCCTCCCAACCCCATCACCCCCTCCCAACCCCATCACCTCCTCCCAACCCTCTCCCAACCCCACCACCCCCCCAACCCCATCACCTCCTCCCAACCCTCTCCCAACCCCACCACCCCCCAACCCCACCACCCCCCAACCCCACCACCCCCCAACCCCACCACCCCCATCCCAACCCCATCATCCCCTCCCAACACCATCATCCCCTCCCAACCCCATCACCCCCCCCCCCCCCCCTCCCCCCCCCCCCCCCCCCCCCCCCCGTTCCCTCCCACCTGCCGGTAATTAACTGGTTGCTGATAACTAACTAGCTGATTACATCACAATGTGAGTGACATCTCAGAATAAATACCTCATCAGCACCCTGACACGGTTTATTCAGTCAGGGCTCCTGCTCCTGAGCGACCACTGATCCCAGCTTGGAAGCACAGATTTCAGCTCGATTGTGATGCCCCTCATGGTTGATTACCCTGCAATGCTTATTGTCCAATCTCACACTGGAACAATGGTTGTTTGATTGAGTGGATTGGAGGGAATCTGTCAGCTCTTTCAGAAGAGGAGCCCAGAGAGTTCAGAAGCTATAAAAGAGCCGTGATATACTGAGAAATGCTTTGAGAGGCCCTACGGGATGTGACAGGTGTTATTTAAAGGAAGTTTCTGACTTTTGCGAGCATTGCCTGGGACTGTGGAAGAGATTCTCAAACAACAGAATTCACACCCACAACCCAAGTTGCTCCTGGAGATGTTTGAAAGTGTTGCTGGAGGATTTTGTGAGAAGATGATGTGTTAACAGAGAGTTGTCAATAAGCTGCCTGACGTGAGTGTCACAGATGGTCCTTACTGGAGATTCACGTTTGTGTTCTTCACGTCAGGCGATCTGTTTAATTCTGGGATTTGGGCGTGGTTAATTGCTCGAGGACGTGTTGATAGCCACAATCCGGAATGCTGCAGTTGACGGTGTCAAGGTGACCTGACAGCTCAGGGTGAGGTTTACCAGCTCCACCCAGTGAGCTCTCTGACCAGCCAATCGCTGACCCTCCCTCTCGATGTGTGACCTGAAAAGGTTATGTGGACAAATGTGTGTAACTGGAATAGTTTCACACTTTATCAAACAATCTCACTGATCCACTCTGTCGCTGACTATTTCCAGAAGTCACTTTGCTGCTGAGGATGTGGCATCTCAGATAGGTCCATGTGGAGATTCAGGAGATCCATGGGTCCATGTGGAGATTCAGGAGATCCATGGGTCCATGTGGAGATTCAGGAGATCCATGGGTCCATGTGGAGATTCAGGAGATCCATAGGTCCATGTGGAGATTCAGGAGATCCATGGGTCCATGTGGAGATTCAGGAGATCCATAGGTCCATGTGGAGATTCAGGAGATCCATGGGTCCATGTGGAGATTCAGGAGATCCATAGGTCCATGTGGAGATGAGGATGTGGCATCTCAGATAGGTCCATTTGGGCTGCTTTTCAGAGATTCAGTGAGTGAGCAAAACCGTGTCAGATGCTCGGGGCTGTGAAAGAACAGAGAGATTGAGGAAATCCAGGTGCACAAATCACTGGAGGCTCGTGGACAGGTACAATAGTAATGGCAAAGGCTTTCAGAGAGTTAGCCTTTATATCAGGATGGCTGCTCCCAAAGTGACGATATATTTGTTACAAACCCCTGGTCAGACTTCAACTTCACATGTTCAATTCTGACCTCTGTACCCCTGGAAGAAGATATTGGTCTTCAGAGGGAAGCTGAATGAAAATGAAAATGCAAAATGAAAATCGCTTATTGTCACAAATAGGCTTCAATAAAAAGCCCCTAGTCACCACATTCCGGCGCCTGTTCGGGGAGACTGGTACAGGAATTGAGCCGTGCTGCCTTGGTCTGCTTTAAAAGCCAACGATTTAGCCCTGTGCTAAACCAGCCCCTAAAGCTGATAAAGCTCTGTAGGTTCCCAGAATAATAGTAGCTTCAAAGGTTCTGGTTGCAAAGGGTATGATTTATTCTGTCCAAGCGGAATATTAAGTGGTGATCAAAATATTTAAGATGATTAAAGGATTTGATAGGGCGATAGAAAGGAACTGTTTCCGCTTTGAGGGGTGAGAGCGAGGTGACAGAGATAGGTTATTCCGGGGTCATGTCAGGAAGCATCATTTGACACAGAGTGTATTGTAAATCTGGAACCATCTCTCCTAAAAAGCTATTGATAATGGGGGTCAATTAAGAATTTCAAAATTGAGATTGATAATTATTTCTTAGTTAAGTTTAAAGAGTTAAATAACTAAAATGGATAAGATATAAACCAACTTTGATTTAATTAAATGCTGCTGGAACACGTTGAAGGGGCTGAATGCACATTATTTTTATATTTGTTGGTGGGATGTCCACATCACTGAGTAGGTGAGTATTAATTGTCTATCCCTAACTAACATTGAGAAGGTGGTGGCGGGCTGCCTTCCTGAACCGCTGCAGTCCCTGTGGTGTAGGTACAACCACTGTGCTGTTAGGGAGGGAGTACCAGGATGTTGTCCCAGCGACAGTGAAGGAACAGCTGATATATTTCCCAGTCAGGGTGGTGAGTGCCTTGGAGGGGAACCTCCAGGTGGTGGGGTTCCCAGGTATCTGCTGCTCTCGCCCTTCTAGGTGGTAGTGGCCGTGGGTTTGGAAGGTGTTGTCGAAGGAACCTTGATGAGTTACTGCAATGCATCTTGTAGATGGTACACACGGCGGGTCTAGGACAATTCATCGCCGCCGACTCATCGCCAGCCCAACTCATCGCCAGCCCAACTCATCGTCAGCCCAACTCATCGCCAGCCCAACTCATCGCCAGCCCAACTCATCACCAGCCCAACTCATCGCCAGCCCAATAAAAACAGTACAGACAACAGACTTCTTAACAGCGCTCTGTTGAGGGCTGGCGATGAGTTGGGCTGGCGATGAGTTGGGCTGGCGATGAGTTGGGCTGGCGATGAGTTGGGCTGACGATGAGTTGGGCTGGCGATGAGTTGGGCTGGCGATGAGTTGGGCTGGCGATGAGTTGGGCTGGCGATGAGTTGGGCTGGCGATGAGTTGGGCTGGCGATGAGTTGGGCTGGCGATGAGTTGGGCTGGCGATGAGTTGGGCTGGCGATGAGTTGGGCTGGCGATGAGTTGGGCTGGCGATGAGTTGGGCTGGCGATGAGTCGGCGGCGACGATGAGTTGGGCTGGCGATGAGTTGGGCTGGCGATGAGTTGGGCTGGCGATGAGTTGGGCTGGCGATGAGTTGGGCTGGCGATGAGTTGGGCTGGCGATGAGTTGGGCTGGCGATGAGTTGGGCTGGCGATGAGTCGGCGGCGACGATGAGTTGGGCTGGCGATGAGTTGGGCTGGCGATGAGTTGGGCTGGCGATGAGTTGGGCTGGCGATGAGTCGGCGGCGACGATGAGTTGGGCTGGCGATGAGTTGGGCTGGCGATGAGTCGGCGGCGACGATGAGTTGGGCTGGCGATGAGTTGGGCTGGCGATGAGTCGGCGGCGATGAGTTGGCCTGGCGATGAGTTGGGCTGGCGATGAGTTGGGCTGGCGATGAGTTGGGCTGGCGATGAGTTGGGCTGGCGATGAGTTGGGCTGGCGATGAGTCGGCGGCGACGATGAGTTGGGCTGGCGATGAGTTGGGCTGGCGATGAGTTGGCCTGGCGATGAGTTGGGCTGGCGATGAGTTGGGCTGGCGATGAGTCGGCGGCGACGATGAGTTGGGCTGGCGATGAGTTGGCTGGCGATGAGTTGGCTGGCGATGAGTCGGCGGCGATGAGTTGGGCTGGCGATGAGTTGGGCTGGCGATGAGTTGGGCTGGCGATGAGTTGGGCTGGCGATGAGTTGGGCTGACGATGAGTTGGGCTGGCGATGAGTTGGGCTGGCGATGAGTTGGGCTGGCGATGAGTTGGGCTGGCGATGAGTTGGGCTGGCGATGAGTTGGGCTGGCGATGAGTTGGGCTGGCGATGAGTCGGCGGCGACGATGAGTTGGGCTGGTGATGAGTTGGGCTGGCGATGAGTTGGGCTGGCGATGAGTTGGGCTGGCGATGAGTTGGGCTGGCGATGAGTTGGGCTGGCGATGAGTTGGGCTGGCGATGAGTTGGGCTGGCGATGAGTTGGGCTGGCGATGAGTTGGGCTGGCGATGAGTTGGGCTGGCGATGAGTTGGGCTGGCGATGAGTTGGGCTGGCGATGAGTTGGGCTGGCGATGAGTCGGCGGCGATGAGTTGGCCTGGCGATGAGTTGGGCTGGCGATGAGTCGGCGGCGATGAGTTGGCCTGGCGATGAGTTGGGCTGGCGATGAGTTGGGCTGGTGATGAGTTGGCCTGGCGATGAGTTGGGCTGGCGATGAGTTGGGCTGGCAATGAGTTGGGCTGGCGATGAGTCGGCTGGCGATGAGTTGGGCTGGCGATGAGTTGGGCTGGCGATGAGTTGGGCTGGCGATGAGTTGGGCTGGCGATGAGTTGGGCTGGCGATGAGTTGGGCTGGCGATGAGTTGGGCTGGCGATGAGTTGGGCTGGCGATGAGTTGGGCTGGCGATGAGTTGGGCTGGCGATGAGTTGGCCTGGCGATGAGTTGGGCTGGCGATGAGTTGGGCTGGCGATGAGTTGGGCTGGCGATGAGTTGGGCTGGCGATGAGTTGGGCTGGCGATGAGTTGGGCTGGCGATGAGTCGGCGGCGATGAGCCGGTGGCGATGAGTCGGCAGCGATGAGTTGTCCCATTCCCCACACGGCTGCCACTGTGCGTCAGTGGTGGAGGGTTTGAATGTTTGTGGATGGTGTTGAGCTTCTTGAGTGTTGTTGGAGCTGCGCTCATCCAGGCAAGTGGAGAATATTCCCTCACACTCCTGACTTGAGCCTTGTAGATGGTAACCATTTATATGGTTAGTCCAGTTCAGTGGCAACTCCAGGATGTTGATTGTGGTGATTCAGCGATGGTAACGCCATTGAATGTCAAGAAGAGACGGTTAAATTCTCTCTTGCTGGAGATGGTCATTACCTGGCACTTGTGTGGCACAAATGTAACTTGCCACTTGCCAGCTCAAGCCTGGATATTATCAGATCTTGCTGTATTTGGACATGGACTGCTTCAGTGTCTGAGGAATTGTGAAGAAAAGTGAAAACTGCAACCATTAGATTCTGACCTTGTGCTGAAGGTCATTGATGAAGCAGCTGAAGGTGGTTGGGCCGAGGACACTACCCTGAGGAACTCCTGCAGTGATGTCCTGGAGCTGAGATGATTGACCTCCAGGAACCATAACCATCTTCCTTTGTGCCGGGTATGACTCCAGCTCGCGGAGAGTCCCCCACCCCCCATCCTCATTGACTCCAGTTTTGCTGGGGCTCCTGGATGCCACACTCTGTCCGGGACAGTCAGTCACATCACACACCTGGAATCAGCTCAATGGTTAACCATGAGGAGATAGTGACATCGTGGTTCAGGGTTTTGTTGATTATACAAGTGAATTATTGTAAAATGAATGAAGGCTTGAACAGTACCCGGTGAATAAGGAATTTAATTTACTTCCAAAATAACCAACTTGGGTTAGATGCATTGGACATTTTATCACATGACCTCCTGATTTCACCAACTCAGCCGGTTGAACAATAATTTTCCACATCTCCAATGTTTTTATCAACTAAGTTGTTGAAGGAAAGGGAGGTAAAATGGTTCAAGGCCCCTGTGATCTGGAGTTGCAGAGTCCAGGAAATTAATTTTCAAATCCTGGAGACTCCAGAACAATCCGGAAGGATCGGTAGCTCAGGGTGTAAAATCTCGGGAATATATTGATGGAATTGTGCCTGGGAGCACGGGTTGGTTAAGGTTTATCCTGGTTACAGCTCCTAATGATCCTTACTCTTCCATAGGCAACACAAGCACCACCAGAACTGTCAAAAGAAGCACCCACTCCAGCCGCACGAAGACCACCCACCCCAGCGGGACGCAGACCACCCACCCCAGAGGGACGCAGACCACCCACCCCAGCGGGACGCAGACCACCCACCCCAGAGGGACGCAGACTGCCTCTTGAGCCATTACCAGTCCACCTTCACTCGCCCTCTGAGTAAGAACCTGTTGTAGCTCCAGAACATCATTCCACTTGTACACTATGGTCTTGGGATACTGACCTCTCTCTTCTCTTTCCTGTGTTATGGGCTAGAGTTTTGATAATGCCAAAGTGATTCATGGAGTTCACCTAACCCACAACTTTTAATAGATTCTGTTTATGGGGAGCACAAGGGCCCACTTTACAGGCGTGATGCAACAGAGATCTAAAGTACTTTTAAAACAAGCCAATGCTTATTATATGAATCCAGTTAATATTTTATAAACACACAGTAAACATCTTAGCAACTATCAACACCAATAATCTCCACAGATACAATATTCTATAAGTAACCCTTCATAACTTTCCTAACAACATCCATAAGGCCAAAATTCCCTTTTTACAGAAAGACAGCAGGTTTGAATTCTCTACGGAATCAGGTATTACTTTGAAATCCTCAAATTATCTGGAGACAGTCTTTAGATTGCAGAGAGAGATCAATGTGGTTTCTTGCTGTGACTGCAGCTTCTTCAACTCTGAAAATGAAACTAAAACTCACAGACACACTCCAGCTTTCAAATCGAAAGTAAAAGCAGAGTCACAGCTCAGCTCCTCCCACACACTGACATCACTGCAGCTATTTGATAAACACCCATTTCTTAAAGGTGCTGTCACATGACACCTGCTTCCTGTGAGATGGTAGATGGGATGAGGCTGGTGAACTCGTGTCTGATGAGACTGGAGCAGACTAGGGGGATTGATTCATGGCCACAGTCTCCCCTCATGCTGCCTTTAGGCTGATGGTCTGGGATTGGCAGCACTTTCAGTGGCTCTTCCAGGTCCACTCACTCCTCCCTGGGGTCTGCTAGTGGATGAAGGTGCCCTATCCTCTCCGATGTACCTGCTGTAGGATCCCCGTCAAAGACGAGACAGGCACCTTAGCGAGCAGAATCCAGAGCGAAGCGAGTGTTAGTGATTCTCCAGGACTCCCGGAGTTAATAATTAATTTGTCAGAAAAAAACACAGGGAATGAATTATAGAGAAAATGATGGGCTTTTAATTTTGTTTAATGTAAGAGGCTGTTGACAAATCCCACACAATTCTGATCAAAATTTCTTTTGAAAGGTAAACTTGTATTTATGTAGCACCTCACAGAGCATTCATTACACAACATTTAAATCCAACTCATCAAATTATGTTTCAGAGAGAGAGAGGCACAGAGAGAAAGAGAGAGAGAGAGGAGGGCACAGAGAGAGGAGAGAGAGAGGGCACAGAGAGAGGAAGGGACAGAGAGGAAGGCACAGAGAGAGAGAGAGACACACAGAGAGCGAGAGAGAGGGCACAGAGAGGAAGGCAGAGAGAGAGACACAGAGAGAGAGGGCACAGAGAGAGAGAGAGGCACAGAGAGATAGGGCACAGAGAGAGGAGAGAGAGAGGCACAGAGAGAGAGAGAGACAGACAGAGGCATTGTGGTGGGACGGGTTAGATAATTTTCAAGTTTAGTGTCTTGACACAGTTCCTATTGGAATTGATAATGCTCAAGAGGAGAGCTGTTATCATTGCGACTTGTAGAATTGGAGAGTTCCTAAATGATTTGCTCATTCACAGGGTGTAGGTATTTTTGGTTGGGCCAGCATTGTTTGCCATTCTCACATTGAGATGGCAGAGATGGTAAGTGTTGGTAGTTTCTGGCAGAGGCACAGCTCAGAGCATTGCCTAAAATCTCTCCTGGGAACTTTAGCAGAACCGTTGCTTATTTGCCATTTAACCAACGTCACGTATACCAAATTCTATGCTCATTATTGTATTAAAGTTTATGGAATCTTTCTGTGCACTAATAGGCTGTGGGTTTTCCTACATTACAACAGTGAATACACTTAAGAAGTACTTTATTGGTGTAAGTTAGTCTGGACGGCCAAAGGATATTTATGTTGCTCCTTCCACAGAATGACGTGGACAGGAGCCTGTTGCAGATTTGATGAATAGCAGATATCGATGCAGAATGAACTCCTTTTTGATCTTATTTCAGATATTGTGCCACGCAGCAGCAAAAGGCCAGAACGCACTCCACCGTATCACAACCCACCAGCCATGCAGTGTGAAACCACACAGCGATCTGAATTCAAGCCCAAAACACTGAAGGAACAGACAAAGCCCTGTAACAGAGTGAGTTGCACTGGACTGTCGCCAGGGAATATTTCACTCAGGTTACTGAAGATTCAGGGCATGGGTCAGACCCACAGGGCACGGGTCAGTCCCACAGGGCACGGGTCAGACCCACAGGGCACGGGTCAGACCCACAGGGCACCAGGGCATGGGTCAGACCCACAGGGCACGGGTCAGTCCCACAGGGCACCAGGACACGGGTCAGTCCCACAGGGCACCAGGACACGGGTCAGTCCCACAGGGCACGGGTCAGTCCCACAGGGCACGGGTCAGTCCCACAGGGCACCAGGAGATGGGTCAGTCCCACAGGGCACCAGGGCACGGGTCAGTCCCACAGGGCACCAGGGCACTGGTCAGTCCCACAGGGCACCAGGCGATGGGTCAGTCCCATGAGGCACCCCGTGTTATGATTCCAGTTGATATTATAACTGGAGAAAGATCGCAGAATGGAACCCTGGCTCAAAAGACCATCAGCGGAATTCTGTGTGCGAGATCCTCTGTTCCGCCAGCAGTACACCCAGACTTGCGGGTTTCCCGATTGGGTGGGGTGGCCACAATGGGGAATCCAATTGGCCGGCTGCAGGAACGGAGAATCCCGCTTCTCGTGGGGGTGCGCCACACAGGAATACGCGGCCGGTGGGCCAGAGAATCCCACTCCCAAACTTTTACTTTTTTTATATAATGTGGAGAAACAGAGTCACAGAACCGTTAATTAGTTTTAACAACAAGAAAAAAAGCATTTATTAAACATGAAAAAATTGGATTATGAGGCAATAAACCTTTACTTCCCCTTATCTTAACAATTGCACACATCTTTTAGGTTTAACACGGATTGCAAAGCACATCTTAATCTGCAATGATCTCACTAACACAAAGTCCCTATAAACATACAAAAGATTGTGGGAAATACAGTCTCTACTCTCAACCCCAAGTGAATGTTTATGGATGTCTCCTCAGAATCCTCCCCAGATGATTGTGACATGAGAGTTTCCAAACCCCACTCCCAAAAACACACTTCAAAATCTTCTCTCATAATAATGTTTTCCCTTAACGGATTGAATTCTGAAATCCAGTCCAGGTTTTCCAAATGACACTTTTAAACAAAGCTTCTGCTCTACTTTTTTAACCGTGAATCCAGTTCAGTATTTTACACCAACCCTTTTAAGGTGTCTTTATTTTTTAAATTATTTTTTCAATTAAGGGATAATTTAGCCAATCCACCTACCCTGCACATCTTTGGGTTGTGGGAGTGCGACTCATGCAGACACGGGGAGAATGTGCAAACTCCACGCGGACAGTGACCTGGGGCCAGGATTGAACCTGGATCCTTGGCCCATGAGGCGGCGGTGCTAACCAATGGATCACCGTGCCGTCCATAGGATTTCTTTCTTTTGACTGCATTTACACAAACTCTGAAATTCAGCCACCAATTTCCATAGTTATTTCAACAGACGTTCCACAGGCTGCAGTAACATCTCAGAAATCTGAAAATCACTTCAGATATCTTTCTAGTATCTCAGCTTCTTCTCAGCTTGGTCAGTCTTTACTGAACAGTGCCCTGTTCCAGTGCCTTTAACCTCAAGCATCTTGGAAACTTATCTTCATATCTCTAGTTTCTTTAATTTGCTGCTCTTTCATTGTCTAACATTTCTTCTCGCATATCTTCCCTCTCAAGGCTTCCAAACCAACTGCTTCTAGCAAAGCTGGAAGAGCTGCCTTCTCTCTGACTACATATCTTCAACTATATTTAAATTAGCTGAATTAAAACTTTAAAGCGTCTCTGCCTTACAAGGCCCCAGTTGCTAAGCAACACCCACATGCTTATGCCTTTTATTTATTTTCATGCCATAGCCCTCTCCAAGCACAGTTGGAACTTAACCAACCCCCACATATACAAACACCTTTGTCCAGCATGAATCTAACTATAGGTTTACGCTTCCAGGCTCAGAAACATTAAATTAAACAGTTAAAATCATGCCTGATTTCCAATGTTTACCCATACAAATATAAATTCCATAAAACTAGCTTTGTTTCTTGGGCAGTCCCTCAGCATTCAGGGTGACTTGCTTCCAGACAGGGAGGTGGGTTCTGCGGTGGCTAAATAGTTTGATCCTGCATCCGCAGACTTTGCCACAGGTTTGGCAAATGGTGCAATGCGGGCCCTAACATTCCAGGTGCTGAAATTCATTTGGGTGGGTGGGGTGGAAGATGCCTGTGCATGGATTGTTTTAACGTAACATGGTCATTGCATACCATCCAAGACACGGTCCCACAGGGGTGATGGGTTACGACCCCACTGCCCTCAGATCACTGCTGTGAATCCTGGGTGACTGTTGCAGGTGATGGAAAGGTTGAGGAAGGAAAAGGGGGAGGTTGAAGCGAGCGTCCTTGCAAATCCAACCCAAATATGTTGAACTGAACCAAACTCCTTCAACATCCGAATTCTTCAGCAAACAGAGAGAGAGGGACTGATAGATAGAGAGGTAGAAAGAGAAAGAGATGGAGCCCATCAGTGGCAAACCAATATTAACTCTTGGATTGTACAGTTTGTCTTTCGGAAATATGTTGTGCTACTTTTAGTCGAACGTTCCTGTGATAATGTTTCTGGCTCCTCATTCGCTGCTCATGTGAGTTATTTTACAGAAGGAATATGATGGAGTTACGCAGGAACCGGTTTATGCCAAGTCTCTCCATAACAGTGCTTTAAGCCTGAAAGATGTAACTACAGCCCTGAAACGTTCAAGCAGAAGCGCCTGCTCCAGTAGGTCAAGTTCTCATAGCAGCACCAACAAAAACCAGCTGCCAACCACACGAGTGAGACGCAAGGAACCTCCAACCACTGCAGGTGGAGCTCTCCAAACTGTCCTTACATTTCCTTTCTCTTTAAACTTTCTCTCCCCTCCTAAAGGGGCCATGTCCGCTAGGTTACATGGTCTAGGATTGCTAGTGAACTCTAGTATAAATCAGCCAATGATGCTTCTAGGTCTAGGTGTTGGATAGTTATTGTACCAGTAAATGAGATATGAAACCAATTCTGAGGTGGGGGAGTGGGAGGGATGATGAAATGTACAATACGAGGCAGGTAGGTGATGTGAGATCATTTCACAACTTAGGACAAGCTGCTCAGAGAGTTACATTTTGTATAGATCACTAAGAAGATGAACAAGGGAGTGTCTTCGGACATTATCAACCTAAACACCGAGAAGGTACAATTCCACACCGATTATCAAAAAATAGAGCACATGAAAGCAGTAGACTGAGACTGCAGATAAAGGGAATAGATTCTGATTGGTGTTTTATGCACAGGAGGAGGGGTTAAATTAAACAACACTAATTTATTTAACCCCCATCCATAAACTGAAAGGTGATTTTGATTCATTCCCCCCTTTATGAGCAGTGATGTATTTCCCAAGCATTTCAGCTTTGGTGTGATCCAATCTTCTATTAATAAACACACAGCGAGCTCTATATAAGATGAACTCAAAGGGTTAGTTTGTTTGCACATCTTCAATACGCGAAAGGAGAGTCACAAGGTTACCTCTGCACTCAGACAGTAAAGGGAAAGAAAGAAAGATTTTCAGGGCAGTCACCACAGAGAAAATAAATATTGTTTCACATGGGTTCCTGAGTCCGGTGGTTGAAAACATAATGAGATCGGCCTGCACAGTTGCATCAGTCTTATAGGCAATGCTGCCGGTTCACAGCAGAAGCAGCTGAGATGGGAGCCGGGTGTTCAACCAGGACAGAACTCCTTCACCATGAGGCTGCCAGTCAGATGGTAAACAGCAGACTTTGCAGATTAGCAAGGCAATATTTCTGGTTCCACAAGACAGGGGCCCATGTCACATGACAGCCACCTGTCCCCACTGCCTTTGAGAAAGGATGTTTATCCGCCATCTCGGACTCCGAGAATGTGAAATGTCTCAGCATGAAGAATTGAAAGGAAGGTTATGGGGACTTTTGTTTGAGCAGGCAAGCGGACTCCTGTTCGCCAGTCTGGGATATGAAATGCAGATGGCCTTTGTATAGCTCTCTTCGAATCGGCCCTTTGCAGCCAGTGGCTCCTCACAAATAAAAATGTGAGTTTCTCCCTTTTGGCAGGCAGCTCCTTTTGTTCCACAACAGGGAGGGGGGGGGGGGGGGGGTTACAAGCAGAATTGGATGCAGCAATTTTAAGGATCTTTGTTCAGTTTTTAACATTTTACAATTAGCCATAAGGATATGGATATACATCTTATAAAAATATACAGTATGAGGTCTTCGTACCTCACAGATGGGATGTGACATTGGACATGCATCCAAAGATTATGTCCCAGTGCGAGTACTTTGCACAATATTTATTCAAGGCTTGACTGAGGGAAGGAGAGTTGTATATCCAAGTTTACAGACAAGAATGAATTAGGAAGTATGTTAAATTGTGCAGCAGGAACAGAAGGTGAAAAGGGACAAAGGCAGAGAGGCAAACTATTAAAATGATCTTTCATGAAGGGACAATGGGAAGTCATGACTCTGAACCTGAGTGAATATTTTCTTAATGGTGAGAGACTAGGTTTGCAGAGGAGCCAGAACTTGGGAAATCAAGTATCCATGTTATTAATTGCCAGTTATCAGATCCATAAATAAATCAAAAAGCCAAATGAAATGTTGGCCTTTATCTCAAGAGGCTTAGATTCGGGAATATATAAACCTTCAGCTGTACAGAGTGCTGGGTCGAACCAGCCCACCTGGAGTGTGGCAACATTCTCTTGCTGTCTTTAACAAGTCCAACATATCTCACAGTTCCACAAGGAACCCGAGACCTTAAACACTTCAAAATTAGACCTCTAATGTTCTATTTCCATATTTCCAGGATCTTCGTGCTGCCAGTGTCAAAATAAAACGCAGCAAAATACAACACAAGCGGAAATAGCTGAAAATTCATGCTACAGAGTAGAACGAGGAAAAGCTAATCCAGACACCTTAAAGTTTCAAGGTATGGTGACTCAGAGTCACTGATACAGGGTGGAGTAGAGCCCGTCAGTAAACACAGCGGCTGAACCCTGTCATCCTTCAGTGAGTGAAGATCAGAATGAGAAAGACAGACTGCACTGTGTTTCCACGTGGCTTCATATATTAATGTGCTTCCTAAAGGCACTGACATTTTGTAGATATAATTTCTAACACACAATACATCAATAGAGATGCAAAGGCCAATATTTAAAGTGATATTTCAAAATAAGTGGAATAGGTACATTCCATTGAGAAAGGAAAATTCTCCACATCCGTGGTTAACGAAAAACATTAAAGATAATATCAAACTTAAAGAAAATGCAAATAATCGCACAAGGATAGATGGCAGGTCAGAGGATTAGGTAGAATATAAAGAACAACAAAGAATGATTAGAAGATTAATAAGAAGGGAAAACTTAGCATATGAGAAAAGCTAGCTAAAAATAGAAAAATAGAGTTTCTACAGATTGTGAAATAAATGAACAAAGTGAGCATTGATCCTCTCGGAAGTGAGTCTGGGAAATTAATTCTGGATGGCAGGTGAATTAAACAGATATTTTTCATTGGTCTTCATCATAGAAGATACAGAAATCCCAGGAATAGTTGTAAATCAGGATCTGGAAGGATAGTGGAACTTTAGAAAATTACTATCACCAGGAAAGTGGTTCCGCACAAATTATTCGAGCTGTGAGCTGACCAGTGTCTAGTTCTTGATGAACTTCATCCTGGAACCTTCAAAGAAGTGAAAGTGAGATAGTTAATGCACTGGTTTTCATTTTCCAAAATTCCCTAAATTCGGAGAAGCTTCCATTAGATTGAAAGATAGCGAGAACTTGATTCAGTTCAAGGTAGCCCACAGGGCCCACATAACGGTAGCTCGGATGAGTAGGTTCTATGAGGAGGTAGTGGACAGATGTGGGCGGTGTGGGGGTAGCCCGGCCAATCATGGTCATATGTTTTGGGCATGTCCGAAACTGAGGGAATTCTGGCAGGGATTTGCAGATGTTATGTTGGAAGTCCTGGAAGGTAGGGTAACTCCGAGTCCAGAATTAGCAATGTTTGGGGTGTCGGAAGATCCGGGGGCAAAGTGGGGGAGGGAGGCCGATATCCTGGCCTTCTCCTCCCTGGTGGCCTCCCGGAGACGGATCTTGCTGAGCTGGAGGGACTCGGAGCCCCGGAATCAGGAATGTGGGTCAGCGATATGGTAGCGTTTCTCAGTCTGGAGAAAATCAAGTTTTCTTTAAGAGGATCAATACAGGGATTCGCCCGGAGTTGGCAGCCGTTCATCGATTTCTTTAACAAAAAATGAACAGTAGTAAGGGGAGAAAGGGGAAAAAGGTGGGGGGGGGGGGGGGGAGTGAGGAAAATAGGAGGCATGGTGATGTTAAATAAGGACAGGGAATTTAGTATACGGGTAATTGGGGATAGGGCGGGGAAGTGGGGCACAGGGTTTATTGTTTGTTGTTATTTTAGGGGGTATTTTGTGCATCGACCTGCCCGGTTGTTTTAGAAATGTTAATATGTTAAATTGTGAAAATTACAAATGCTTCAATAAAATATATATTTTTTAAATAAACGAAAGATAGCAAGAAGGGAGGGAGAGAAACAGTAGAAAACTACAGTCCAGTTAACCTAACATCTATCATAGGGAAAATGTTAGAGGCTATTATAGCCCAGCACTTGAAAAAATTCAAGGCAGAGTCCACATGGTTGTGTGAAAGAGAAATTTTATTCAACCAATTTATTGGAGAAATGGTAGGGTGCTACATCAAAGGCTATTACGGAAAATAAAAGCCCATGTTGTAGTGGGTAACATTGGCATGGATTAAAGATTGGCCGGATAACAGGAAACACAGAGTAGGCATAAATGGATCATTTTCACGTTTGCAGGATGTGACAAGTGGCGTGCCGCAGGGATTAGTGCTGGGGCCTCAACCTTTGACAATTTATACAAATGACAAAGGGATTGAAGATATGGCTGCTGAACAAAGAAAGATCGGTAGGAAAATAAATAGCGAAAAGGACAAAAGGTGGCTACAAAGTGACATAGATAGGTTAGTGAGTGGGCAGAAATCTGGCAGGTGGAGCAAAATGTGCGAAAATGTGAAATTGTCCATTTTGGCAGGAAGAATATGATCTAAATGGTGATAGATTGTAGAGGTCTGAGGTACAAAGGGATCTGGGTGTCCTGGTGCATGAATTATAAAAGGCTGGTGTACAGGTTCAGCAAATAATTAGGAAAACTAATCAAATGTTATTGTTTATTGTGAGAGGATTGATTACAATTGACGGGAGGTAATGCTTCAGTTGTACAGGACAGTGGTCAGACAACATCTGGAGCACAGTGTACGGCATTGGTCTCCTGATTTAAGGAAAGACAAACACCAGGAATGGGCGGGTTATCTTATGAGGAAAGGTTGGAGAGGTTAAGTTTGTATCCACTACAGTTCTGAAGTGTAAGAGGCGACTTGATCTAAACCTTTATGATACTGGGGGGTCCGGACAGGGTGGATGTATGAGGCCACCCTGAGGGGTCCGGACAGGGTGGATGTACGAGGCCACCCTGGGGGGTGTGGACAGGGTGGATGTACGAGGCCACCCTGGGGGGTGTGGACAGGGTGGATGTACGAGGCCACCCTGGGGGGTCCGGACAGGGTGGATGTGGAGAGGATGTTTCCTCTTGTAGGAAATCTAGAACTGGGGGTCACGGTTCAAGATTAAGGGGTCACTCATTTAGAACAAGAGATGAGGAGAAATGTTTTCTCTCGGTGGGTCCGGAGTCCTGGTTACTTCCTCACAAGGCAGTGGAAGCAGAACCTTTTGATGGTATTCAAGGCAGAGCTGGACAGGGAAGAGGGTGAAAGTTTATTGGAGACAGATTGGATCTGAGGTTTCAGCCATGACCTTATAGAACAATGGAGCAGACTCTAGGTGAAAGAAACTGATTGCAGCTCCGAATTAGTACCTTTGTTTGTCCAACTTTATACACTCAAATATTTCAATTACTGTTTATTCTTAAATATCTGTAATCGTCTGGACAATGAACCAAACTCGCAAATTTAGAAAATATGTTCCCAGGACAGGTACAGCACGGGGTTAGATACAGAGTAAAGCTCCCTCTACACTGTCCCCATCAAACTCTCCCAGGACAGGTACAGAACCGGGTTAGATACAGAGTAAAGCTCCCTCTACACTGTCCCCATCAAACTCTCCCAGGACAGGTACAGAACCGGGTTAGATACAGAGTAAAGCTCCCTCTACACTGCCCCCAGCAATCACTCACAGGACCAGTACAGCACGGGGTTAGATACAGAATAAAGCTCCCTCTACACTGTCCCCATCAAACACTCCCAGGACAGGTACAGCATGGGGTTAGATACAGAGTAAAGCTCCCTCTACCTGTCCTCATCAAACACTCCCAGGACAGGGAAAGCAGGGGGTTAGATACAAAGTAAAGCTCCTTCTACACTGCCCCCATCAAACACTTCCAGGACAGGTACAGCACGGGGTTAGATACAGAGTAAAGCTCCCTCTACACTGTCCCCATCAAACACTCACAGGACAGGTACAGCACGGGGTTAGATACAGAGTAAAGCTCCCTCTACACTGTCCCCATCAAACACTCACAGGACAGGTACAGCACGGGGTTAGATACAGAATAAAACTCCCTCCACACTGTCCCCATCAAACACTCCCAGGACAGGTACAGCATGGGGTTAGATACAGAGTAAAGCTCCCTCTACACTGTCCCCATCAAACACTCCCAGGACAGGGAAAGCAGGGGGTTAGATACAAAGTAAAGCTCCTTCTACACTGTCCCCATCAAACACTTCCAGAACAGGTACAGCACGGGGTTAGATACAGAGTAAAGCTCCCTCCACACTGTCCCCATCAAACACTCCCAGGGCAGGTACAGCACGGGGTTAGATTCAGTAAATAAATGGTCTGCAATGCAAGGAGACAAAGAGGAAAATACTTTCCACAGTATTTCAGGAGATTGTAATGTTGATGTGCATTGAATGAATTACTTAATTTTAACGTGTTATTCTGTTACTAAAGGTGTTCATGATTTGAATACCACTTATCAAGTCACCTTTCAGCCTCAACCCTTTGAGAAACAGCAGAAACCAGCGAAGAAACGGTCCAAGCCAAAGCCTGTTCCCATGGAGACAATCAGCACCTATCGCAGCGATTTCCCATTGTACACACCTGAGTCGATGAGACCAAGGACAGCGATACCGAGATGGGACAATCTGCATATTAACCGCAGTCTGCCGTAAGAGCTGTATTGATAATTGTTAAACCTTCCCTCTCACAGCCCACAAGCCCAGACCCCACTAAAATCACAGAAAAATACTGAAGGTGCTGGAAATCTGGACAAAATGCTGGGAAAATTCAGAAGGTCTTGCAGTATCTGTAGAGAGAGAAACATAGTTAACATTTCAAGTGGATGTGATTCTTCAGAAGAAGAATCAGACAGACTTAAAGAGTTAGATACAAAGTGAAGCTCCCTCTGCACTGTCTTCATCAAACACTCCCAGGACAGGTACAGCATGGGGTGAGATACAGAGTAAAGCTCCCTCTACACTGTCCCCATCAAACACTCCCAGGACAGGTACAGCACAGGGTTAGATACAGAGTAAAGCTCCCTCTACACTGTCCCCATCAAACACTCCCAGGACAGGTACAGCACGGGGTTAGATACAGAGTAAAGCTCCCTCTACACT
The DNA here is from genome assembly GCF_902713615.1 of Scyliorhinus canicula. Lineage (NCBI taxonomy): Eukaryota > Metazoa > Chordata > Chondrichthyes > Carcharhiniformes > Scyliorhinidae > Scyliorhinus > Scyliorhinus canicula. The sequence goes on along the minus strand of NC_052164.1, from coordinate 105,735,664 downwards.
GTCCCCATCAAACACTCCCAGGACAGGTACAGCACAGGGTTAGATACAGAGTAAAGCTCCCTCTACACTGTCCCCATCAAACACACCCAGGACAGGTACAGCACATGGTTAGATACAGAGTAAAGCTCCCTCTACACTGTCCCCATCAAACACTCCCAGGATAGGGACAGCACAGATATGTTTAATCTCTCCGTAGATGCTGCCAGACCTGCTGTGTTTTTTCGGTATACTCACACAATACAATACAGTGTGAATTACATTCACCACATTCACCCCCTGTAAAAAAATCAAGTCCGGTGGGGGTGACGGGTTTACAGGTTGAGCCGGTCCGTCGGCCGAGTTGTCCTTTGGGATCGGCGGAGCACCGGGATTGCAGCCTCTTTGGGTGGCTGGTTGGTGACAGTCGGTGTGGGTATGGGGGTGGACTCTGGGGGTGTTTCGGTCCGAGCTTCATACCTGACCGGTGCAACGGGCGAAGGGAGGCGCAGGGAACCTTTAGGCTGGGGGCGCAGGGTGTGGGGGGGGGGTTGGATTGGGTGTAGTGTGAGGGGTACCTCGGCGGTGGTGGTGGTAGTGGTGGATCCTGCAGGCGCCAGGTCCCGGAGGGAAATGGTGTCCTGACGGCCGTCGGGGTATTCAATAAAGGCGTAGTGTGGGTTTGAGTGTAGCAGTAGTACCCTCTCTACTAGTGGGTCTGTTTTGTGTGCCCGGACGTGCTTCTGAAGGAGAACCGGGCCCAGTGTCCTCAACCAGGATGGGAGTGAAGCCCCCGTGGTAGTGCCCCTAGAGAAAACAAATAATCGTTCGTGAGGGGTCTGGTTTGGTGGCGGTGCATAGGAGGGACCTAATAGCATGGAGCGCATCGGGGAGGACTTCCTGCCCATGGGAGGTCGGGAGATTCCTGGACCGGAGGGTCAGTAGGACGGTCTTCCAGACCATCGCGTTCTCCCTCTCCACCTGTCCGTTCCCCCTGGGGTTGTAGCTGGTAGTCCTGCTCGAGGCGATGCCCTTGTCGAGCAGGTACTGACGCAGCTCGTCGCTCATGAAGGACGAACCCCGGTCGCTGTGTACGTAGCTGGGAAAACCAAACAGGGTGAAGATACTGTGCAGGGCCCTAATGACTGTGTGGGAGGTCATATCGGGGCACGGGATGGCAAAGGGGAAGCGGGAGAACTCATCGATGACGTTGAGGAAGTACACATTTCGATTGGTCGAGGGGAGTGGCCCTTTGAATCGATGCTCAGGCATTCAAAGGGCCGGGATACCTTTACCAGGTGGGCCTTGTCTGGTCTATAGAAGTGCGGTTTACACTCCGCACAGATCGGGCAATCCCTGGTGATGGCTTTTACCTCCTCGGTGGAGAAAGGCAGGTTTCGGGCCCTGATGTAGTGGGCGAGCCGGGTGACCCCCGGGTGGCAGAGGTCATTGTGGATAGCTTTCAGGCAGTCGTCTTGCGCGCTGGCGCATGTGCCCCGGGACAGGGCATCTAGGGGTTCGTTGAGCTTACCCGGTCAATATATGATATCATAATTATAGGTGGAGAGTTCGATCCTCCACCTCATGATTTTATCGTTTTTTATTTTGCCCTTTTGCGAGTTGTCGAACATGAAGGCAACAAATCTTTGGTCGGTGATGAGGGTGAACCTTCTACCTGCGAGGTAGTACCTCCAGTGACGGATAGCCTCCACAATGGCTTGTGCTTCCTTATCGACTGAGGAGTGACGAAGTTCCGAGAAGAAAGCTACTGGTCTCCCTGCCTGATTCAGAGTGGCTGCGAGAGCTACCTCTGAGGCATCGCTCTCCACCTGGAAGGGGATGGATTCATCCACCGCCCGCATGGCCGCTTTGGCGATGTCCTACTTGATCTGAGTGAAGGCCTGGCGGGCCTCAGCTGACAGAGGGAAGAGTGTGGCCGTAAATAGTGGGTGGTCTTTGTCCGCATATTGAGGGACCCACTGGGCATAATACGAGAAGAATCCCAGGCACCTCTTGAGGGCCCTGGGACAATGGGGGAGGGGGAGTTGTAAGAGGGGGCGCATACGGTCCGGGTCGGGGCCCAGGACTCCGTTTTCCACGACATAGCCGAGGATGGCTAGCCTGGTCATGCGGAAAACGCATTTCTCCTTATTGTAAGTGAGATTGAGTTTCTGGGCAGTTTGGAGAAATCGGTGGAGGTTGGCGTCGTGGTCCTGCTGGTCATGGCCACAGATGGTGACATTGTCCAAGTACGGGAACGTGGCCCGCAGCCCGTACTGGTCCACCATTCGGTCCATTGCTCGTTGGAACACTGAGACCCCATTCGTGACGCCAAAGGGGACCCGGAGGAAATGGAAGAGGCAGCCATCTGCCTCAAACGCCGTGTAGTGGCGGTCCTTCGGGCGAATTGGGAGCTGGTGGAATGCAGACGTCAGATCCACCGTGGAAAATATGCGGTACTGGGCAATCTGGTTGACCATGTCTGCAATCATGGGGAGGGGGTACGCATCGAGGTGCGTGAACCGGTTAATGGTTTGGCTGTAGTCAACCACATTCGGAAATTTTTCCCCTGTCTTGACGACCACCACCTGAGCTCTCCAGGGGCTGTTACTGGCCTCTATGATCCCCTCACGTAGGAGCCGCTGGACTTCGGCTCTGATGAATACTCTGTCCTGCAGGCTGTACCGCCTGCTGCGAGTGGCTACAGGTTTACAGTTAGCCGTTAGGTTAGCGAAGAGTGGAGAGGGGTCGATTTTTAGAGTCGCTAAGCTGCATATAGTGAGTGGAGGTAGGGGTCCGCCGAAGCTGAGTGTGAGGCTCTTGAGGTTACATTGGAAATCGAGCCCGAGTAAGAGTGGGCATGTGGCGGGCGGCGAGGAAGATTGCGTCCAAGATGGCGGCCCCCATGATTCGCACATGTCGGGCGGAGTCGGCAGACACGCTGCAACGTTGCGGGGCCTGCGAGTTGGGGAGCGATTGTTCTGGACTGCGGAGGAGTTAGAGGGTTTCGATGCAGAATGACGCACAGCTGACACGCCTAATGACGTCAGCCGTGCATGCGCAGGTTGGATGCACGCGTTGGCGTCTTTTCCCTCAGCCGCCCCGCAAGACGTAGCGGCTTGATCTTGCGGAGTGGCGGAGGGGAAATACTGCGTCTGTTTTGGACGCCGGCCCGACAATCGGTGGGCACCGATCGCGGGCCTGTCCCCTACCGAGCACGGCCGTGGTGCTCCCGTCCCAATCGGGCATCTAGAAGCCCCAAACGGGCTTTTGGTGCCCGTTTCACGATGGCTGCGACCAGGTGTGGTTGCCGCCGTCGTGGAAAGGTCGGAAAAGGCCGGCCACTCGGCCCATCGGCCTCGGAGAATCGCCGTTCGCTGTGAAAAATGGCGAGCGGCGATTCGGCGAGCGGGGGGGGGGGGGGGGGGGGGGGGGTGGTGGGGGGGGGGGGGGGGGAGAATAGCGGGAGGCGCCGGGGGGGGTGAAAAATGGCAGGAGGCCCCCCCGCTATTCTCCCAGGCTGCGTAGGGAGTGGAAAATTCCGCCCAATGTTTCTCACTGGTCCCACTGCATTGTGCTATACAAACATCCAAGTCACCTCCTGCTCCATTCTCACCAAAAGCACCGACTTCCTAGTTTCTAGAGAGTGGCCACACAAAGTGATGACTGCATAGGTTTCTTCCAGTGTTGACATGTGCCAGCCATATTGACTGGCCTCGTTTGATCGGTATTTGATCGTTTCAGTAGGGGAGCAGTTCGGGAACAGCGATCACAATTCAGTAAGCTTTAAGGTACTGATGGATGAAGATAAGTGTAATCCTACACTTATATATGTATAAGTGTAGAAGGTGCTAAATTGGGGAAGGCTAATTACAACAATATTAGGCAGGAACTGAAGAACGTAGATTGGGGCAGATGTTTGAGGGCAAATCAACATCTGGCATGTGGGAGGCTTTCAAGTGTAAGTTGATAGGAATTCAGCACCGGCATGTTCCTGTGAGGATGAAGGATAAGTATGGCAAGTTTCGGGAACCTATTGTGAGCCTAGTCAAAAAGAAAAAGGAGGCATTTGTCAAGGCTAGGAGGCTGGAAACGCACAAAGCAAGTGCGCAATACAAGGAAAGTAGAAAGAAACTTGAGCAAGGAATCAGGAAAGGCTAAAAGGGGTCACGAAAAGTCATTGGCTAATAGGGTTAAGGAAAATCTCAAGGCTTTTTAGACATATATAAAGAGCAAGAGGGTAGCCAGGGCGAGGACAGGGGAGGGAATCTATGTGTGGAGCCAGAGGAAATGGGCGAGGTATTAAATGAATACTTTGCATCAGTATTCACCAAAGAGAAGGACTTGGTGGATGATGAGTCTGGGGAAGGGTGTGGAGATAGTTTAGGTTATGTTGAGATCAAAAAGGAGGTGGTGTTGAGGGTCTTGAAAAACATTAAAGTACACAAGTCTCCAGGGCCTGATGGGATCTACCCCAGAATACTGAGAGAGGCAAGAGAGGAAATTGCTGAGGCCTTGACAGAAATCTTTGGATCTTCGTTGTCTTCAGGTGATGTCCAAGAGGATTCATGAATAGCTAACATTGTTCCTTTGTTTCAGAAGGGTAGCAAGGATAATCCAGGGAACTACAGGCCGGTGAGCCTTACATCAGTGGTAGGGAAATTACTGGAGAGGATTCTTCGAGACAGGATCTACTCCCATTTGGAAATAAGCGGAAGTATTAGCGAGGGGCAGCACGGTTTTGTGAAGGGGAGGTCATGTCTCACTAACTTGATTGAATTTTTCGAGGAAGTGACAAAGATGATTGATGCAGGCAGGGCAGTGGATGTTGTCTACTTGGACTTCAGTAAGGCCTTTGACAAGGTCCCTCATGGCAGACTGGTGCAGAAGGTGAGGTCGCACGGGATCAGGGGTGAGCTGGCAAGGTGGATACAGAACTGGCTAGGTCATAGAAGGCAGAGAGTAGCAATGGAAGGGTGCTTTTCTGATTGGAGGGCTGTGACTAGTGATGTTCCACAGGGATCAGTGCTGGGACCTTTGCTGTTCGTAGTATATATAAATGATTTTGAAGAAAATGTAACTGGTCTGATTAGTAAGTTTGCGGTTGATGGAATTGCGGATAGCGATGAGGACAGTCAGAGGATACGGCAGGATTTAGATCGGTTGGAGACTTGGGCGGAGAGATGGCAGATGGAGTTTAATCCGGACAAATATGAGCTAATGCATTTTGGTAATGCTAATGGGCAATATACAGTATATGACAGAACCCTTAAGAGTATTAATAGGTACAGGGATCTGGGTGTACAGGTCCACAGGTCACTGAAAGTGGCAACACAGGTGGAGAAGGTAGTCAAGAAGGCATACAGCATGCTTACCTTCATTGGCCGGGGCATTGAGTATAAAAATTGGCAAGTCATGTTGCAGCTGTATAGAACCTTAGTTAGGCCACACTTGGAGTATAGTGTTCAATTCTGGTCGCCACACTACCAGAAGGATGTGGAGGCTTTAGAGAGGGTGGAGAAGAGATTTACCAGGATGTTGCCTGGTATGGAGGGCATTAGCTATGAGGAGAGGTTGGAGAAACTCGATTTGTTCTCACAGGAACGATGGAGGTTGAGGAGCGACCTGATAGAAGATTATGAGGGACATGGACAAAGTGGATCGTCAAAAGCTTTTTCCCAGGGTGGAAGAGTCAATTACTAGTGGGTATAGGTTTATGGTGCGAGGGGCAAGGTTTAGAGGAGATGTACGAGGCAAGTTTTTTACACAGAGGGTAGTGGGTGCCTGGAACTCGCTGCTGGAGGAGGTGGTGGAAGCAGGGACGATAGTGACGTTTAAGGGTCATCTTGTCAAATACTCCAATAGGATGGGAATAGAGGGATACGGACCCAGGAAGGGTAGGGGGCATTAGTTTAGACGGACAGCATGGTTGGTGCAGGCTTGGAGGGCTTAAGGGCCTGTTCCTGGTTGATGACCTGGCCTGGATTCCCCCTCCCCCGATTCTTTACTCCCCCAATTTCCCTGGCGCCTCCCTCTTTCGCAGTTGGTGTGCCAGCATTCTACTCGCTTTCTCCCCGTACTCACAGACTGCCTCCCTTGCCTTCCTCAGCTGTGCTACCGCTTTCCCTGTGGTCAGCAGTTCAAACTCCGCCTGCAGACTCCGCCGCTCCCTCAGTAGCCCCGCCTCGGGGGCCTCCACGTATCTCCTGTCCACTCGGAGTATCCCTTGTTGCACGTTTTACTATGGGCGTAAAACGCGTTTATTGGAGTGTATTAACACGCCTCCGAGTTCGACGTGTGCTTAACACTACTAGGCTCTGTTCTATGTAATTATTTAGCTCTGGAGTCGCCAGTTGCCGTATAGGCAACGTCACAAGTATTCCAAGGTCAAGTTCAAAGTAATAAAGACGATACACCGATTAGTAAAGTTCAAACGATCAATATTTATTATACAGTTATAATAAATACTCATGCACACACTAAGAGACTAAGCTATAACTAAACTTAAGCAATCAGAATACTTATCTAACAGGAACAGGCAAGGTCAGAGAACGAGGCCTTCGTCCTGGTCTGGCACTGCAGCCTTCAGCAAGCGTTCTGGTACTTGGGAGTCTAGTGGGCTTGGATCGCGTAGCGAGCGTTGAACTTACGGTTTCGGCGGCTGGTGCTCAACGGCTGGAGTCAGGATGCAAGATGTCAGTCAGAGCCGGAGCACGGGTTTAACAGACTGGGGCTCTGTGGGGGATTTGCTTTTATACCCCAGTCGCCACTAAATGTTGCACGTTTTACTATGGGCGTAAAACGCGTTTATTGGAGTGTATTAACACGCCTCCGAGTTCGACGTGTGCTTAACACTACTAGGCTCTGTTCTATGTAATTGTTTAGCTCTGGAGTCGCCAGTTGCCGTATAGGCAACGTCACAAGTATTCCAAGGTCAAGTTCAAAGTAATAAAGACGATACACCGATTAGTAAAGTTCAAACGATCAATATTTATTATACAGTTATAATAAATACTCATGCACACACTAAGAGACTAAGCTGTAACTAAACTTAAGTGAACAGAATACTTATCTAACAGGAACAGGCAAGGTCAGAGAACGAGGCCTTCGTCCTGGTCTTGTACTGCAGCCTTCAGCAAGCGTTCTGGTACTTGGGAGTCTAGTGGGCTTGGATCGCGTAGCGAGCGTTGAACTTACGGTTTCGGCGGCTGGTGCTCAACGGCTGGAGTCAGGATGCAAGATGTCAGTCAGAGCCGGAGCACGGGTTTAACAGACCGGGGCTCTGTGGGGGATTTGCTTTTATACCCCTCTCTAATGTCCTTGCCCCCTTCTAGGCGGGCTCTACCTTTCGGTACCGATTGGAACGTTTCCAAACGGCTACCTTCGAAATCCTCCAATGCGGGGCTTTCCTCGATGTTGGGGGGTGGTTTCGATATTTGTTACTCTGGTGCCATCCTGTCTACTCCACCAATTAAGTGCTACATTGAGATGGAAATGTTGCCATTGTGTGTGCCTGGATCTGGGCCGCCTCATCAGAATGTTAAGCGCTTTGCCATTAACACCTTTGCTTGGAGATCTGCACCTGGCCAGAAAACTGGTTTGCTGCTTGCAAAATGCTAATTAGTTGAGAGCAGGCTGACTGTTCTTACTAAACAGGCTTTCCCTGCTGTCCTCCATTTTAGCTTGGCTCAGTGTCCATTTTGCGTGGCCAGCATGGCTACATTCCCTCCTTGTGATCCTCACAATCATACTATTGTGAAGGATCACCTATGTACTTTGCCTCCTTGTGTTCTGACCTCTTGCCAGTTCCTGTTCTACTCTGTTCCTAAACTATGGGAAGAAGAGAAAAAAATTTTTTAACTAACATTTCTACTTGGCCCTATGTCAAAGGGACATGCATTACTACAACTGGGAACCTCTACCTATCACTATTAACCTTAACCTTAACTTAAACATTTAATCACTCTAAAACCTTAACCATTCACACCACAACATCACACTTCCCAACTCGGCAGTCGAGTATGGAACAATATAATACATGGCTGAATTTTTATTTACAGAGTGTTGTAATCAGTGAGGGGTTGAGGGGTTTGGTGGAATCCGAAGATGGGGGATTGAACTCTATAGATGGGTGAGGTGCTGGAACGAGAGGCTCTCCTCTCCTCTTCCATTTCCTCAACCTGAGGGTCTGCACTAGTATGATGAGGATCGCGATCACCAACAGTGATTCGATTATATAGGACATGGAGTACCACGTCATGAATTTAGTACACCAGGTCTGAACCTCGCTGATCAGAGCTGAGCACTGGGGGTTTGCTGTAATTGAAACATTTACGGTGGGGGTTGTGGGGGAAACGTGTCTTGTTTCCACACATATACATATGACATTAAACAGTAATAAGTGGGCTTCCATCATTTTGCTGTTCTTCTTCTTTCTCTTCCTTCTTCCTCCGGTATTGACAATCCTGGCTTCGACCTCTGTCTCGTCCTTTGAAACCTTTGGGATCAAGCACAGTATCTGTCAATACACAGTTTAAGACCTTTACTTGTTAGTGCATCTGTCTTTCAAAACCCAATTGACCCTTTAAAATGACTGGCTAAGTCACACCCTGTGACTCCCCTCATTTTTTTTTTCAAAAAGCGAATTTAAAGACCAGCATACACCTAACAATCCTTCCTTCTGCGAGCCGTCTCGCAGGCTTTGCTGATTTACCATCCGAATGTTCCCGGATGTAAATAGCATGTGGGATGGTGGCCGAAGGGCTACCTAACGTAAAATGAAAACAAACTTTGAAATAAACATCCGAATGAGTTGCGTATGGGCCGCGACGGGTACGAGGTGGGTGGGGTCCCCGGGTAGGGCGTGCTGTGCCATACCCGAGCTTGGCTGACCAAGGGTTGGTTCTCAGACAGGGCGGGTCCTCAGTGCCGTTTGTCCACTGCCTGAGTAACCTGGAAAGAAACGGGTACGAATGTGTTGACCATGACTTGCAGCCTCTATTTCGCCGAATAGAGGGGCACCTAAAAAACCAAGGGAGCCAAGATGCTCCAACTGAGGACATCACTGAAGTTCTCAGAGATATCTGCGGACAAGCTATTTGGCGTGTGGCCTTACAGCTTTGGAAAGGATCTCCAATCAAACCGAAGTTCTCAAAAGTTTCGGCAGACAAGCTAACGTGTATGTGAGGTGGTCACAATCTTTTCAGCTGAAAAGAAGATGTCCATCCTCCAACTGAAACATTTACATTCCTGAAAACAAACAAACATAAAACGAAGACAAACATACGTGCAGGTTCCATCAGAAAGGACATCGTTTCCCTCAAACGATTCCTATCTTACATCATCTGGACACCTCACTTTGATTCTGCCTCTGTGAACAGGGTCACAAAGGGGTTGCCGTGTCGGGAGTCAGACACCGTGTCGTCCTGCTCTCCCGGATCCCACACCCTTGTGTGGATCAGGCATGCTATTTTGGAATTGTGTGACCGGGGGTCACTCTCGTCATTGCGGACAAGTCTGTAGGAATTGTCCCTGTGCCATTGTGTAGTGTCGAGTGTGTTGTCGGGGTAGTCGGGGTCGGGTGGTGGTTCTGGGTTTTTAAGGTAAGTGACTTCCATGGGGTCACTGGAGTCGGGGTCGTAGTTGGTGCAGTGTGGGCTGTATGGCTGTGTGGTGTCGCTGTCTTCAGAGTCAGTGTCAGTCCTGCTGTCTCTGCTGTGGCAGCTTGTGGGCGTGTCGGGGCGTGGTCTGTAGTGGTCTGTGGGCGGAGTCGTGGGCGAGTCCGTGGATGAACTGGTCTGTGAGGGGGATGGTGGAAAAGTGTCTCTGGTGGACGGGGTGAAGTGTTCTGCTGCATCCAGCAGGACATGGTGAGCATGGTTGGCCTGTGTTCCATATGCCTTTAACTGGTTTATATGGAACCACGCGGTCTTCCCATTAGGATATTTTATCCTGTAAACGGAGGGGCTAATTTTGTCCGAAATTGAGTAGGGACCGGAATATTTTGGAGCCAAAAAACTGCTGGGGTTATAAAGAGATAACATTACCTGTTGCCCAACCTGGAATTCTGTGGTGTGTACGGTCTTATTGAAACAGGCAGTACGTTGCTGTCGGCGTTTCCCTAGCTGGACTGCGGCTGCGAGCTGTGCAGACCTCACAGTCTCAACTAGATCTTTAACTGCCTTTTCATGTGTGAGGGCCGTCACTTCGGGGCTTGTCATGTCCAGTCCTAAAAGGAATTCTGTACCTTTCATAGGGCGTCCGGTCATGAGTGTGTGTGGTGTGTATCCTGTAGATGTGGAGACAGTGTTCCTTATGAACATAAGTGCAAAGGGGAGCACTGAATCCCATGTGGAATTATTCTCTTGAACCATTTTCCTAAGGGTAGTTTTTAGGGTCCGATTCATGCGCTCCACAATCCCGCTGGACTGTGGATGATACGCAATATGGAAGTTCTGTTTGATTCCGAAGATTGTCAGGACGTTCCTCATGACCCGTCCTGTAAAGTGAGATCCCTGGTCCGAATCGATACTTCGGGGTAAACCCCATCTCGTGAAGATGTGGTGGGTCAGGATCTTTGCAGCTGTCTTTGCTGTGTTTGTTCGTGAGGGAAATGCCTCTTACCATTTGGTAAAGGTATCTATGACCACCAGAACGTATTTATAGCCATTCCTACAAGGGGGCAATGGACCTATAAAATCGATCTGGAGGTTTGTCCAAGGGCCGTTAACTGGGCGAGTATGCCGAAGTTGTGCTTTCTTAGAATACCGCTCCGGGTTATTCTGAGCACAAATCAGGCAATTCTCTATGTAATGTGTGACATCAGTCCTGAGATTAGGCCACCAACAGAGTTGCCTGAGGTGCCTCGTTGTTGCATCAATTCCCTGATGCCCGTGTCCGTCATGGAACAAGGCAATCATCTGATTCCTGTCCTGCTTCGGGACCACATAAAGTTGGTTCTTAATGATCACACCCTCATGTGTGGTCAGTGTGTGTTTAAAGTGCTCGTACGCAGGCACAAAGTTTCCCTTGAAAACCTCCCTGAGGTCTCCGTCCTGTTTCTGTGCTGCCACGAGATCTTTAACCTCTGTTTGTGAGACTTGTACTGCGTTCACAGGGGCGCTAGCTGGTGCGCTAGCTGGGGGGGTCCATAAGTGTCCTCTCCTGGAACCTGCCTTAGCCAATGCGTCGGCTTTTACATTCCCAGGGGGTGATGACCTATGGTGGCTGCGAACTTTTATAATGCCGAAGGTCCTGTCCTTCGCTTTCTCTAGGATATGCTGGAGTAAGGGGGCTGATGGAAGGGGTTTTCCGTCTGCGGAGACAAAACCTCGTGTCCTCCACAGGGGCAGAAAATCTGTTAGGCTATTGCAGACATATAAGCTGTCCGAATATATGTCTGCTGGGCTGGGGAAAGAATCGGGGTGGTCCACTATGTACGCTATGGCCGCGAGCTCTGCTGCCTGCGCGCCTAAGTGACCTGGTAACTTAAGAGCTATCTCTTCGAGAGCGCGCCCCTGCGCGTCCTCTACATAGATGCCGCATCCTGTGATACGCTCACCATTTAAAACTGTGGAGGAACCGTCTACATAAATCCTCAAGGGTCCACACGTGTCTGTGGGCTGGGGGCTTTGTTTCGGGTTCCCTATCTTCCTGGGGGGTGTTTTTGCTAAAAAGGGTCCTGTGTTATGCAGGGGAGCTACAATTTCACAGTCATGGGGCTGTCCGGGATATTGGAGGTTGTCTGCTAAGTATGTGTGTGTGCGTGTTCGTTTTACTGTAATGTCCCGTCCTTGTAAAAGTAGGGTCCACCTAGCTGCCCTAATCTGGCTAACTGAACCGTCCTTCAGTCGACCGTCTAGTAGTAGCTGTGTGGGTGTGTGTTCGGTTAGAATGGTGATGGGGTTTAGTCCGGTTATGTATGAAAAATACTGTACTGCCCAGAAGACAGCAAGGAGGTGCCTCTCACAGGCTGAAAATCCTTGTTCTACCGGGTCTAACAGTCGGGAGGCATAAGCCACTGGTCTTAGCTGCTCGTGCCGTTCCTGAAGCAACACGGACGAGAGGGTTAGATCTGTGCTAGCTACCTCGATTGCGTATGGGGAAAGTTGGTCGGGGACTAGCAGCGCGGGTGCTGCACTAAGGGCTCGTTTTAACTCTTCCACAGCGCCTGTATGCTGCGGAAGCCATTCCCAGGGGGCTCCTTTCTTAAGGAGGTCTGAAAGTGGGGCGGCTTTTGTCGCGAATCCGTCGATGTGGTTCCGACAATAGCCAACCAGTCCTAAAAACGACCGGAGGGCTGAAACATTCTGGGGAAGGGGCAATTTGACAATCGAATCAATTCTTTTGAATTCGATCTCGCGTTTGCCGTGCGTGATGACTGTTCCCAAATACATCACTTTACTTTCCAATATTTGGGCCTTTTTCGGGTTAACTTTACAGCCAATTTCAGTTAAGAGTTCCAGGAGTTCGGCCAGAAGCGAAATGTGCTCTGCCTTTGTGTCTGTCTGCAGTAGTAGGTTGTCTACATACTGTACCAGACATTCGGGTCGGGAAAATTTCTCTAATCCACTTGCCAGCTGTCGGTGGAAAATGGAGGGTGAATTGTGGAATCCTTGTGGGAGGCATGTCCACGTGTACTGCTGAGTTTTAAAAGTGAATGCGAATTTGTATTGGCACGCTTTTGCCAATGGTATGGACCAGAATCCGTTACTGATATCCAATACCGTGAAGTACTTGGCGTTGAGACCCTGCTTGAGCATGGTCTCGGGACTAGTAGCTACCGTTGGGGCTACTGCGGGGGTTACTTTGTTGAGTTCCCGATAATCGATGGTCAGACGCCATGATCCATCGGGCTTCCTCACTGGCCAAATAGGGGCATTGTTGGTGGAGGCTACCGTTCTCAGTACACCTTGGTCCAACAAGCTACCTATAACTTTTTCTATTTCCACCTCTGCTTCAAGGGGAAATCTATATTGCTTTTGCGGTCGGGGGTCCTGTCCGGTAACATGAACTTGTCCAGTCATTCTGCCACAGTCATGACGGTGACTTGCAAATGCTGTCCTGTGTTTGTTTAGTAGGGCCTTAATTTGTCGGTCGGTGTGGAGTGTAGTCAGGTCGAATGAGTACTCTCCCACTGCGCTAATCCGATTAGCGTAGTCTCCTACTGTGAGGGTGGCTGGGGCTCTGTCTGATCTCGCCATTCGCCAGACACACTGGTTCACTGGGTCGAATGACAAGCTATGAGCGTTCATAAAATCGATCCCCAGGATGTGCTCTGCTGTCCGGGGAAGATTTACTAGAACTACGGGGTGCCTTGTGCTAATGTTCCCTAGCTGGATCGCTACGGGTGCTGTGATATGTCCCTGCTGCGAGTGTCCGGTGAACCCGCTAAGTGTGATGGTGGAGGTGGTCGGCCACGTGTCTGAGTGTGCCGTGGTTGTGGAGTTAATGGTGGTGCGGGATCCTCCTGTGTCCCACAGTAACTCTATGGGCTTCCCTTTGACTTTTGCTGTGACTACGGGCCTCCCTGATGAGTCCCATAGTGTGTCACAGACCCAAGTGGGGGAGCCCGAACACCGTCAGTTCGTCTCGTCCACATTGGTGGGTCCTGACTGTACTACTACATTGTGGATGGGTTTTGCCTTGTTGCGGTTCAGAGTGCCTGTCTGCTGGCCTCTCTGAGATCGCTGGGGTGCTTGGCATTCTTTTGCCCAATGCCCTAACTGTCCACAGTTATAGCATTCCTGTCCTTTCTGTTGAGGGCTGCTCTTGCCTTCATTTACCCATGCGGGCTTCTGGTGCTCTCTGACTGCTTGGATATCTGCAGCAGCCTGAGCCTCTTCTGGGGATCTAACTTTTCCTTTTCCCTGAAGCGATTGCTCCCAAGCGCGGGACAATCTTTTCAGGACCCATTTTTCGTTATGGGCCTCTTCTGAGGGGTCATAGCTATTGCAAGCGCTCTGTCCTGCTTCTGTTGCGTGTGAGATAATTGTGCGCGTCCACTTAACCATGTTTTCGCGGGTTAAATGCGCTCTATCTAACTGTCCGAAAACTGCGCTGAAATGAATCCACAGCCTTCCTGCGAATGCTGTGGGGTGTTCGGATCTCTTCTGCCTGCACTTATTCAATCCTTCTACGGGGTCACCTCTATTGTACCCGATGGCATCTAAAATGGCGGTGTGCATCTCCTCTAGGCTGCCTCCTGCCACGTTCTGTGGGTCGGGGAGGGCTGCTACTACACTCTGGTCTAAGCTCAGCACGGTGAGCTTAACCTGCTCTCTCTCATCCAGGCCGTACATGGTAGCCTGCTGTTTTACTTTAGCGAAAAACTGGTGGGGGTCTGCGGTGGGGAGGAACGGAGTGATCTTTTCACAAGCGTCCCTTAGCTGGGTCACTGTTAAAGGGGTGGTGTAAGTTATGTCTGGGGCGCCTTCTGATTCGGCTTTCCTCTGTGTGGTTACGGGATTCATGGGTGCGGTTATGGTCTGAGCTGTGGGGGGTTGGGGTGCCTGTCGTTTCTGCTGAGCTGCTGGCGCACATGTTCCCTGAACATAACGCTGCGCTGTCTCGCTTAATTCCTGCCAATCTGGGGCATTTTCCCCATCTAACTGAGCTCCAAAGGTGCTTTGGAAGCCATTCTGCACCGAAAGCAGAGATTGCAATTCCGCAATCTGTTTCCTGCATTTCGCGTGGTCAACTGTGCTTTGTCTTTGTTCGGTCGTTGCAGCATGGAGTGCTCTCAAAGCTGCTTTGAGATCAGAACATTGCCTCTGCAATGCCTCCACCTGCTTTTCCGATTCCTGTCTTATCAGAACGGCACGTTGCACGTCCTGATAGGCTTTCTCATACTGGGTCTGGGAACTGTTCAGATGAGCTAGACAAGACTGGTGAGCCCTCTTGGCATCATCCACCTCTCTATCCTTCTCTGCCAACTTCCCTTTTAATTCCAGGTTTTCTTTCTCGATGTCCCTGACATCGACCTTACTCATCCTATTCCTCTCTTCTAAATCTGTCCGGAGCGTCCTGATGACCTCCTCTGCGCCTCGCAACTGTGCCAAACAGGACACAATCGCCATCGGCTTGCGTGCTTTACCTAAACTCTTTTTGTGTATTTGAGAGAGGTTCTCCCACCAAGTATGACCTATACTCCCGGGACCTGTCTCCTCATTTGCACAAAACTCTTTCCAAAGGGGCCATCCCTTTCCCTGCAGATATTTGCGGAGTTCCAGCTCCCACGTGGGACACTGGCCTACTCTGCTACTGCTGCTGGTCGCTGCGACCACAAACTTTGCTGGATCCATCAGACGTTCCATTGCCTGCATGGCCATTTCCTCTGACTCTCTTTGTATAATTTGGAACAGGGGGTTGCTGGGGTGGTGTTTCGAGAAAGGGTACGGCTTACGCTATTTTCCGATCACAAAACTACCGAAAGTTTGTCGCAACAAAAAGCTTTCAGTTTTACCTTACAGCCCTGTTAGTACGCATGCACTAAACACACTTCCGAATTTCGCTTATTATTTTGAACACCTTGAATACTTGTGATCTCTTTCTTTCTCTGCAATTTGGAGTTCTAATTCAAATTTCAGGGTCCTGGACACTGTGGTGTTTCCACTTACAACAGGGTCCCGGCGGAGTCGCCACTAAATGTTGCACGTTTTACTATGGGCGTAAAACGCGTTTATTGGAGTGTATTAACACGCCTCCGAGTTCGACGTGTGCTTAACACTACTAGGCTCTGTTCTATGTAATTATTTAGCTCTGGAGTCGCCAGTTGCCGTATAGGCAACGTCACAAGTATTCCAAGGTCAAGTTCAAAGTAATAAAGACGATACACCGATTAGTAAAGTTCAAACGATCAATATTTATTATACAGTTATAATAAATACTCATGCACACACTAAGAGACTAAGCTATAACTAAACTTAAGCAATCAGAATACTTATCTAACAGGAACAGGCAAGGTCAGAGAACGAGGCCTTCGTCCTGGTCTGGCACTGCAGCCTTCAGCAAGCGTTCTGGTACTTGGGAGTCTAGTGGGCTTGGATCGCGTAGCGAGCGTTGAACTTACGGTTTCGGCGGCTGGTGCTCAACGGCTGGAGTCAGGATGCAAGATGTCAGTCAGAGCCGGAGCACGGGTTTAACAGACTGGGGCTCTGTGGGGGATTTGCTTTTATACCCCAGTCGCCACTAAATGTTGCACGTTTTACTATGGGCGTAAAACGCGTTTATTGGAGTGTATTAACACGCCTCCGAGTTCGACGTGTGCTTAACACTACTAGGCTCTGTTCTATGTAATTGTTTAGCTCTGGAGTCGCCAGTTGCCGTATAGGCAACGTCACAAGTATTCCAAGGTCAAGTTCAAAGTAATAAAGACGATACACCGATTAGTAAAGTTCAAACGATCAATATTTATTATACAGTTATAATAAATACTCATGCACACACTAAGAGACTAAGCTATAACTAAACTTAAGTGAACAGAATACTTATCTAACAGGAACAGGCAAGGTCAGAGAACGAGGCCTTCGTCCTGGTCTTGTACTGCAGCCTTCAGCAAGCGTTCTGGTACTTGGGAGTCTAGTGGGCTTGGATCGCGTAGCGAGCGTTGAACTTACGGTTTCGGCGGCTGGTGCTCAACGGCTGGAGTCAGGATGCAAGATGTCAGTCAGAGCCGGAGCACGGGTTTAACAGACCGGGGCTCTGTGGGGGATTTGCTTTTATACCCCTCTCTAATGTCCTTGCCCCCTTCTAGGCGGGCTCTACCTTTCGGTACCGATTGGAACGTTTCCAAATGGCTACCTTCGAAATCCTCCAATGCGGGGCTTTCCTCGATGTTGGGGGGTGGTTTCGATATTTGTTACTCTGGTGCCATCCTGTCTACTCCACCAATTAAGTGCTACATTGAGATGGAAATGTTGCCATTGTTTGTGCCTGGATCTGGGCCGCCTCATCAGAATGTTAAGCGCTTTGCCATTAACACCTTTGCTTGGAGATCTGCACCTGGCCAGAAAACTGGTTTGCTGCTTGCAAAATGCTAATTAGTTGAGAGCAGGCTGTCTGTTCTCACTAAACAGGCTTTCCCTGCTGTCCTCCATTTTAGCTTGGCTCAGTGTCCATTTTGCGTGGCCAGCATGGCTACACCCTTCCACCAGTCTCTCCCTCTCCGCTCTCTCTCTCTTCCCTATTTGATCGAATTGAGATGAGTTCCCCTCTGACAACTGCCTTCAGAGCCTCCCAGACCGTTGCCGCTGCTACCTCACCCGTATCGTTTGTTTCCAGGTTATCCTGGATGTTCCTGCTAATCCGCCCGCAAACCTCTTCATCCGCCAGCAGCTCCACATCCAGTCTCCAGAGTGGGCGCTGCCCTCTCTCCTCACTAAGCCACAGGTCCACCCAGTGCGGGGCATGGTCCGAGACTGTGATTGCTGAGTATTCTGTCCCTGACACCTTTGGGATTAACGCCCTGCTCAAGACAAAGAAATCTATGCGGGAATAAACCTTATGGACGTGGGAGAAAAAGAGAACTCCTTCGCTCTCGGCCGCACGAACCTCCAGGGATCCATCCACCCCCCACCCCTCCCCCCAAACTGTCCCCCCACCTTCCCTACCTCTGTGTTTAACCCCTTAGATGCACGAACACGCGCGCTCTTTTGACCCGCCCATTCAAACCCCTCACATTCCACGTGATCAGCCTGGATGGGGGGCTAACCACCCCCCCCCCCCCTCCCCCCGCCCTGCCGACTAGCCATCGTCCTTTCTTGGCCAACCTCGAGTCCACGCCCTTCGCTTCCTCGAACGCCCCCACAGGGAGCCGCCGCGCCCCCCCGACCCTCCATTGGTACCTCTAAATTGATACCTCCTCTGTCAGCAAAACAGCTCCCCCCCCCCCCCCCTCCAACAGCCCCACGACCCAAAAAAACTCCGCCAAGCACCAGCTGGGCACTTGCTCACCCCCCACTATGCTCCCAAGAGTCAGCTGACCCACGCTGACCCTGGCAGCTCCCGCCCCTGGTGCCGATCAGACTGTCGCTTCATTGTCCAGACCCTTCTCCCTACATGAATAAATCAATTAAACTACCTCTCCAGCCCCAGTGAGTAATACGAAACAAAAAATAAACAGAAGACACTAACATTGCCCCGTGTGGAGACACTTGTTGAACCAAGGCTCCAACTTTCCGAAAAATCGCACTCAGTACAGGGCCCCCTCCCCCCTCCATATCTGAACTTTACCGAAAACACTGCACCCTCCAGCCACCACCACAGCCCTTACACGCACCCAACATTGTATACGATCTTATATCAGAAACGGTATCGTGTTACCCAGCCCCACGGCCGCATTCCACCAAAGTTTAGCCGTCCTTTAATTCGAGTCCAGCTTTTCTTGTTTGACGAATGACCACGCCTCATCCGGCGTCTCAAAATAGTGATGCCGTTCCTTGTACGTGACCCATAGCCTCGCTGGGTGTAGCATCCCAAATTTCACACCCTTGCTGAAGAGGGTCGCCTTCACCCAGTCACATCCAGCACACCTCTTGACCAGCTCCGCACCCAGGACCTGGTAGATGCGTATCACGCTGTTCTCCCACTTGCTGCTACGTTCTTTTTTTGCCCACCGCAAGGCAAGTTCCTTGTCCGAGAAGCGATGAAATCTCACCACCATGGCCCTCGGCGGTTCATTCGCCTTGGGCTTCATTGCGAGGGCTCTGTGCGCCCCGTCCAGCTCCAGGGGTCGAGGGAATACCCCCGTCCCTATCAGCGTCTCCAGCACCTTGGACACAAATGCTCCCGCATCCGACCCCTCTACACCTTCGGGGAGACCCACAATTCTCAGGTTCTGTCTCCCGGACCTGTATTCTAGGACCTGCAGCCTCTCCTGCCACTGTCTGTGGAGGTCATCCTGCGCCTCCACCTTAAGGGCCAATACAACCAACTCGTCCTCATGGTCGGATAGCTTTTCCCCATCTCCTTAATGGCTTTCCCTTGTGTCGCCTGAGTTATGATCGTTTGATCTATTGATACCTTCATCGGGGCCAACATGTCCTTTTAAAGATCAAAACAGCCCCTAAGGAACTCCTGTTGCCCCGTGCCCACTGCGCCCATGGACCCTGGTCTATACCGGCCGCCATGTCGTGCCTCGGCGCCCGCTCCGCACGCTTCTGCCTGCTGGCACTTAAACGTTTCACCCGGCCACTCCTGGCCCAGCTATCCATACAACAGAGAGGGAATCCTTTTGGCCGTGTTCACTTCACCAATCTGCCCCAAAACGTCCATGAAAACTCCTGAAAAAGGTCCGATAGTCGGTCCCAGACGGGAGCTGCTGAATGCGCGACCTACTCCTGCATGGCCGCCACCGAACGTCTCGTCACCGCTTCTTCAATGGCCTTGGCGAGATTTTTTCACAGTTGTTCCTTCTGCTGCTGGAATTCAGCTTTAATAAAGGCCCTCAAGTCAGCTTGAGACATTTAAGCTCGCCCTTCCCCCGCCTGCATGCTGGAAGAGGCTTTTGTCTCTGCTGCAGCTTCAGCCAAATCTTTCACTGTTTCTGCGGGTCTGGAGACCAAGAGACATACCATTCCTGGGGGAAAGTACTCCAACAACATTCACCTTGAGCAGGAGCTGCCTTGTGTGCGACCACTTACTCCATGGTGCACACCTTGGGCAGGAGCTGCCTTGTGTGCGACCACTTACTCCATGGGGCACACCTTGGGCAGGAGCTGCCTTGTGTGCGACCACTTACTCCATGGGGCACACCTTGGGCAGGAGCTGCCTTGTGTGCGACCACTTACTCCATGGTGCACACCTTGGGCAGGAGCTGCCTTGTGTGAGACCACTTACTCCATGGTGCACACCTTGGGCAGGAGCTGCCTTGTGTGTGACCACTTACTCCATGGTCCACAGCGGAAGCCGAAACCTATAAAATTCTAACAGGACTGGATGGGGTAGATGCCGGAAGGATGTTCCTGATGGTGGGGGGTGTCCAGAACCAGGGGGCACAGTCTGAGGATACGGGGTAAACCATTTAGCACAGAGATGAGGAGAAATCTCTTCACCCAGAGAGTGGTCGGCCTGTGGAATTCACTACCACAGGAAGGTTGAGGCCAGCACGGTAGCATTGTGGATAGCACAAATGTTTCACAGCTCCAGGGTCCCAGGTTCGATTCAGGCTTGGGTCACTGTCTGTGTGGAGTCTGCACATCCTCCCCGTGTGTGTGTCCTCCCACAGTCCAAAGATGTGCAGGTTAGGTGGATTGGCCATGATAAATTGCCCCTAGTGTCCAAAATTGCCCTTAGTGTTGGGTGGGGTTACTGGGTTATGGGGATAGGGTGGAGGTGTTGACCTTGGGTAGGATGCTCTTTCCAAGAGCCGGTGCAGACTCGATGGGCCGAATGGCCTCCTTCGGCACTGTAAATTCTATGATTCTATGATAAAACATTGTATGTTTTCAAGGAGTTAGATACAGCACTTGGGGTTAAAGGGTTCAAACGATATGGGGGGTTGGGAGGGGGGGCGGGGGGGGTGGGAGGAAGCGTGTGGCGGGAACAGGTTAAGGAATTGAATGATCAGCCATGATCATCATAAACATTAGAGCAGGCTCAAAGGGCTGAATGGCCTCCTCGTGTTCCTATTTTCTATGTTTGTAAAGAGTTGTGATTCTATGGAATTCTCTTTCCCAGAGGGAGTGGTGCTCCATTGTTGAATATATTTAGTCTGATAGATTTATGGCCCCTCTGTGAATCAAGGAATAGGATAGAAAGTGGAGTTGGGGCCAAAGGTCAGCCATCATCATACTGAAACAGGCTCGAGGGGCTGAATGCCCTACTGCTGTTCCGATTTCTTCTTGGGGTATTCCAGAATATGTAATGGTGATTGGGGGAAGAGGTTGGCGGTGAACTAGTGCGAAACGTGGACCAACCAAAGGGGTTGAAATATGTGCCCTTCTGGAGAGATGATTAGTTGCAGTTCTGTATCCCTAACGTCAACAGGACATATCGAAGGAGAGATGTTAGTTACGTTGCCAGGCAAGTTAACACTGTGTGTGATGCCTCATCTTATGGAGCTTTCTCTATTTACCCAAGGGAGTTGTGAGCAGATTTCCCTGAAATTGGTGGTCGGTTTCTATTACCCTTCTCCGTTCTGAAGAGATGGCAGCAGTTGAGAGACCCAGAACACTAGGTTACAACGTGGGTTGAGTGTGGAGTGATTGGGCTGAGTGCGGAGTGATTGGGTTGAGTGCGGAGTGATTGGGCTGAGTGCGGAGTGATTGGGCTGAGTGCGGAGTGATTGGGTTGATTGGTGAGTGATTGGGTTGTGCACGGAGTGATTGGGCTGAGTGCGGAGTGATCGGGTTGTGCGTGGAGTGATTGGGTTGTGCGCGGAGTGATTGGGCTGAGTGCGGAGTGATTGGGCTGAGTGCGGAGTGATTGGGTTGTGCGTGGAGTGATTGGGTTGTGCGCGGAGTGATTGGGTTGTGCGCGGAGTGATTGGGCTGAGTGCGGAGTGATTGGGCTGAGTGCGGAGTGATTGGGCTGAGCGCGGAGTGATTGGGTTGATTGGTGAGTGATTGGGTTGTGCGCGGAGTGATTGGGCTGAGTGCGGAGTGATCGGGTTGTGCGCGGAGTGATTGGGTTGAGTGCAGAGTGATTGGGTTGATTGGTGAGTGATTGGGTTGAGCGCGGAGTGATTGGGCTGAGTGCGGAGTGATTGGGTTGATTGGGGAGTGATTGGGTTGATTGGTGAGTGATTGGGTTGTGCGCGGAGTGATTGGGCTGAGTGCGGAGTGATTGGGGAGTGATTGGGTTGATTGGGGAGTGATTGGGTTGATTGGGGAGTGATTGGGTTGTGCGCGGAGTGATTGGGTTGAGTGCGGAGTGATTGGGTTGTGCGCGGAGTGATTGGGTTGATTGGGGAGTGATTGGGTTGAGTGCGGAGTGATTGGGCTGAGTGCCGAGTGATTGGGCTGAGTGCGGAGTGATTGGGATGATTGGGGAGTGATTGGGTTGAGTGCGGAGTGATTGGGTTGAGTGCCGAGTGATTGGGTTGAGTGCCGGGTGATTGGGTTGAGTGGGGAGTGATTGGGTTGAGTGCGGAGTGATTGGGATAAGTGCGGAGTGATTGGGATGAGTGCCGAGTGATTGGGATGTGTGCCGAGTGATTGGGATGAGTGCGGAGTGATTGGGTTGAGTGCAGAGTGATTGGGCTGAGCGCCGAGTGATTGGGCTGAGTGCGGAGTGATTGGGATGATTGGGGAGTGATTGGGTTGAGTGCGGAGTGATTGGGTTGAGTGCCGAGTGATTGGGTTGAGTGCCAGGTGATTGGGTTGAGTGGGGAGTGATTGGGTTGAGTGCGGAGTGATTGGGATGAGTGCGGAGTGATTGGGATGAGTGCCGAGTGATTGGGATGTGTGCCGAGTGATTGGGATGAGTGCGGAGTGATTGGGTTGAGTGCGGAGTGATTGGGCTGAGTGCCGAGTGATTGGGCTGAGTGCGGAGTGATTGGGATGATTGGGGAGTGATTGGGTTGAGTGCGGAGTGATTGGGTTGAGTGCCGAGTGATTGGGTTGAGTGCCGGGTGATTGGGTTGAGTGGGGAGTGATTGGGTTGAGTGCGGAGTGATTGGGATGAGTGCGGAGTGATTGGGATGAGTGCCGAGTGATTGGGATGTGTGCCGAGTGATTGGGATGAGTGCGGAGTGATTGGGTTGAGTGCAGAGTGATTGGGCTGAGCGCCGAGTGATTGGGCTGAGTGCGGAGTGATTGGGATGATTGGGGAGTGATTGGGTTGAGTGCGGAGTGATTGGGCTGAGTGCCGAGTGATTGGGTTGATTGGGGAGTGATTGGGTTGATTGGGGAGTGATTGGGTTGTGCGCGGAGTGATTGGGTTGAGTGCGGAGTGATTGGGTTGTGCGCGGAGTGATTGGGTTGATTGAGGAGTGATTGGGATGATTGGGGAGTGATTGGGTTGAGTGCGGAGTGATTGGGTTGAGTGCGGAGTGATTGGGTTGAGTGCCGAGTGATTGGGTTGAGTGCCGGGTGATTGGGTTGAGTGGGGAGTGATTGGGTTGAGTGCGGAGTGATTGGGTTGAGTGGGGAGTGATTCGGTTGAGTGCCGAGTGATTGGGCTGAGTGCGGAGTGATTGGGATGATTGGGGAGTGATTGGGTTGAGTGCGGAGTGATTGGGTTGAGTGCCGAGTGATTGGGTTGAGTGCCGGGTGATTGGGTTGAGTGGGGAGTGATTGGGTTGAGTGCGGAGTGATTGGGTTGAGTGGGGAGTGATTCGGTTGAGTGCCGAGTGATTGGGATGAGTGCGGAGTGATTGGGATGAGTGCGGAGTGATTGGGATGAGTGCAGAGTGATTGGGATGAGTGCGGAGTGATTGGGTTGAGTGCGGAGTGATTGGGATGAGTGCGGAGTGATTGGGTTGATTGGGGAGTGATTTGGTTGAGTGCGGAGTGACTGGGTTGAGTGCGGAGTGATTGGGCTGAGTGCCGATTGATTGGGCTGAGTGCCGAGTGATTGGGATGATTGGGGAGTGATTGGGTTGATTGGGGAGTGATTGGGGAGTGATTGGGTTGAGTGCCGAGTGATTGGGATGATTGGGGAGTGATTGGGTTGAGTGCGGAGTGATTGGGCTGAGTGCCGAGTGATGTGTTGGTTCTACGTCTCTTTGCGAATGTGTTTCTTTGCTAAAGACGGGATGTAAATACAAGTTGTCATCGTAGGAAGGCATCGAACTCGCCGTCCTAACCTCCAACGCATCTTTCCCGTCTCTCCTCAGTGCAGAATTCAGCACCACACAGAGGGATTCATACATTGGCTGGGACACTACTAAACACCATCGGCCAAACGCAGCCACATTCAAGGAGGTGCTGTCAGAAAGAGAAGGGACCATTGAAACCGACACAGTGACAAAGGTAAATTCTCTCGGTGAACCTGGCTCAGACGGTGCAGGTCTGGATTCACGAATAGACCACACTGGGTAAGGACATCAGGCTACATTCAGCACAGGATATAATCAACCAGAATATCTCTGATCATTGCTCTTCAGTCTCTGGGACTTTCATCCGAACACATCTAAGAGGTGGGTTTCAGTGAGTAAGGAGTTAGGATAAAGCGGAAAATTCCTGAGGAATTTCAGATGGATAATGTCGGAAGGTCCTGAATGCCTTATGATTTAAACACTGGCTTTGCACAGGAACTCAGCACCTGTATTCAAATACTCTCCAGAGTGGATGAAGTCTAGTATATTTTATCCAATTCCTGTTACTGTTGAGGAATAGTGATCATAGACTTTTCCCAACATTCCCTATTTCACTAGTCTGCAAACCAATGGTATGCTGCACAGAAATCCAGTGATGAGGAAAGCACATTCTGCTCAGAAATCTCATTCCCATATTCCACATACTTTCTCCCCTGATGTGGACTTTATCCGACCAAATTCACCCCAGTACATCCACAAAACAATCCTTATATAATCTCAATATTGAACAGCCTCACCTCACACAACCACAATGCTCATCGCTCTCCCACAGCAATAACTGTTCAGGGTTTTATCATCCTGTAACATTTAATCAGCTGATTGTCACCAACCCCAGGTATCTATATAGTTCTTCTTTGACAATTGATTGGCAGTAACTGACAGTCCATGTCCCTCCCCCCTCTACATGACAATGTTACTTGGTTGAATGCAGTGTAACTTTCTGTACTTTATCTCCCCCTCAGCTCACGTATACATTGGCACCGTTCACTAAACTGCAAGAACTTAGCCGACCCATGACCATGCAGAGTCCTTGTGGTGGCAAATTTTCTGATGGAACAGTCTATAAAAATTCCTTCAAACCCTGGGACACAAAGAGCAGAGTGCGTCAGGGGGACCGTCACGATGGAGCCTACGTACCTCCTCCAGTAAGCAGACACATGGTTTAGACAGCAAGTAAAGCTCCCTCTTCAAAGTCTCCATCAAACAATTCCAGGTCAGGTACAGCACGGGGTTAGATACAGAGTAAAGCTCCCTCTACAAAGTCTCCATCAAACAATTCCAAGTCAGGTATAGCACGGGGTTAGATACAGAGTAAAGCTCCCTCTACACTGTACCCATCAAACACTCCCAGGACAGGTACAGCACGGGGTTAGATACAGTGTAAAGCTCCCTCTACACTGTCCCCATCAAACACTCCCAGGACAGGTACAGCACGGGGTTAGATACAGAGTAAAGCTCCATCTACACTGTCCCCATCAAATACTCCCAGGACAGGTACAGCACGGGGTTAGATACAGAGTAAAGCTCCCTCTACACTGTCCCCATCAAACACTCCCAGGACAGGTACAGCACGGGGTTAGATACAGAGTAAAGCTCCCTCTACACTGTCCCCATCAAACACGCCCAGGACAGGTACAGCACGGGGTTAGATGCAGTGTAAAGCTCCCTCTACACTGTCCCCATCAAACACTCCCAGGACAGGTACAGCACGGGGTTAGATGCAGTGTAAAGCTCCCTCTACACTGTACCCATCAAACACTCCCAGGACAGGTACAGCACGGGGTTAGATACAGAGTAAAGCTCCCTCTACACTGTCCCCATCAAACACCCCCAGGACAGGTACAGCACGGTGTTAGATACAGAGTAAAGCTCCCTCTACACTGCCCCCATCAAACACTCCCAGGACAGGTACAGCACGGGGTTAGATACAGAGTAAAGCTCCCTCTACACTGTCCCCATCAAACACTCCCAGGACAGGTACAGCACAGGGTTAGATACAGAGTAAAGCTCCCTCTACACTGTCCCCATCAAACACCCCCAGGACAGGTACAGCACGGGGTTAGATACAGAGTAAAACTGACTCTTCACTGAACAATTGGACTTTGATTACCATGTCTGGGCTGTTTTCACTCCAGCAGAGAAAACTGAGGGGTGACCTGATTGAGGCGTATGAGATTATGAGGGACATGGACAGGGTGGATAGGGAACAGCTGGTCCCCTTAGTTGAAGGGTAAGTTACGAGGAGAAGCTCAAGGTGACGGGCAGGTGATGAGGAAAAACATTTTTCCCCAGAGGGTGGTGACGGTCTGGAACGCACGGCCTGGGAGGGTGGGAGAGTCGGGTTGCCTCACGGCCTTTAAAAAGTACCTGGATGAGCACTTGGCACGGCCTAACATTCACGGCTATGGGCCAAGTGCTGGCAAACGGTATTAGGTAGGTAGGTTTTTTACGCATCTCTGCAGACTTGATGGGCCGAAGGGCCTCTTCTGGACTGTGTATTTCTGTGAAATAATCCATCCTCACCAATTCTGCATTTACATTTTCCACAGCAGACATTCCTTAGCCTTGTGTGAAGTTACTGATTTTTGACCAGATTAAAGACTGGCTGACTGACAGAAACAGGGTCAGGTTTAAATGGTCATTCTCTGGCTGGTAAACTGTAACTAGCGGATATCGCAGGGGTCAGTCCTCGGACCTCAACTGTTCATTATCTATATAAAAGATCTGCAAGCAGGGGTAGAGTGTAACATTGCAAAATCTGCAGATGATACCAAAATAAATGTGAAAGCAGGCAGTGAAGAGGAGATAATGATTTTACGGACATATATAGATAGACCAGGAGACTGGGTCAGAATGTGGCAGATGGAGTTTAACATGGATAAGTGCATGTAATCCAAAAAAATAGTCAGGCAAATGATCTAAATGGAGAACTGGGTTCAAATCCCGGGTCACTGTCCGTGTGGAGTTTGCACATTCTCCCCGTGTCTGCGTGGGTCTCACCCTGACAACCCAAAGATAGCGTGGATTGGCCATGCTAAATTGCCCCTTAATTGGAAAAATTTAATTGGGTACTCTAAATTTATAAACAAATAAATAAATATTATCTGAATGGAAAACTGATTCAAAATGCGTCTGGACAGAGGGATCTGGGTAACTTTGTTGATGAATCACAGAAAGTCTGCATGCAGGTACAAAATCTAACACGAAAGACAAATGGAATGTTTTTTAAAAATATATGTTATTACAGACACATACCTAAACAGGTTACAATCTATAAACACCCCGATAAACATCCTTCCCAGCAATCAACTATATAGTCTGTTCAAATTTTATCCCCATTTTCAACACCAGCCCCCCGCAGCTCCTCAAACACGGTCACAAACATCCCCCACCTTTTCTCAAACCCCTCGGCGGAGCCCCTTAACTCATATTTTATCTTCTCCACCCACAGGAAGTCTTATAGATCACCCAATCAAACACGAGCTTTCGGAGCGCAGCTCCTTCCTCAGATGAATGAGGAGGAATGGTGCTCCGAAAGCTCGTGTTCGAAACAAACCTGTTGGACTTTAACCTGGTGTTGTAAGACTTCTTACTGTGCTCACCCCCGTCCAACATCGGCATCTCCACATCATGAATCCTGACGAAAACCACAAATACTCCCGCCCAGAATCTTCCCAATTTTTCACAACCCCAAAACATGTGCGCATGATTTGCTGGCCCCGCCAACACCTCTCACACTCATCTGCCACCCCCTGAAAGAACCCACTCATTCTCACCCGAGTCATATGCACCCTGTGCACCACCTTAAACTGTATCAGGCACAGGTGGAGGTCCCGTTTACCCTACGCAGTGCCTCACTCCATACTCCCCAATTGATCTCCCCTCCCAACTCCACTTCCCATTTCTCCTTGTTCTTCACCACCCGCTCGCCTCCCTGCCCCCCCAGCCACTTGTATATATCCCCAATTCCTCCCTCCCCTTCCACATTCGAAAGCAGCAGTCACTCCAGCAGGGTGCATCACCTCCAGACCTTTCACGCAAAGTCTCTAACCTGCAGATACTGAACTCACTCCCCCTCGGCAGCTCTACCCTCTCCCTTAGCTCCTCCAGACTGGCGAACCCTTCCTCCAAATACAGATCCCTCACCTTGACCAGCCCCACTTCCCTCCAACTCCTGTATACATTATACCCCCCCCCCCCGCTCAAACCCATGATTCTCACACAGCGGAGTTAGCACCGACATCCCTTCCACCCTAAAATGCCTCAACTGATTCAGTATCTTTAGCGAAGACTGCACCACTGGGCTCCCTACTCGGAGCCATTGGCAATGCTGCCATCACCATAGCCCTCAAACTAGACCCCTTACAAGATTCCTCCTCCATCCTAACCCACTCTACCCCTTCTCCTTCCCACCATCGCCGTACCTTATCCACATTCATCGCCCAATAATAATGAAGCAACTTCGAAACATACAGCAACAGGTCATCGGCATAGAGCGACACCCGATGCTCCCTCTATCCCCTCATTATCCCCTGCCACTCTGCCAACCCCGATAGCCATCGCCAATGGCTCCATGGCCAGCGCCAACAGCAGCGGCGACAGCGGGCACCCCTGCCTCGTACCCCTGTGTAAGTCAAAGCTTTGTGAGCTCATATCATTCGTCCTCACCCTCGCTCTTGGTGCCACATACAGCAACCGTACCCATGCCACAAATCTCAGCCCAAACCCAAACCTTCCCAAAACTTCGAACAAGTACAGCCACTCCACCCGATCAAATGCTTTCTCTGCGTCCATGGACACCCCCACCTCCGGTACCAGAGCTCTCGACAGATTCATCACCACATTCAACAGCCGCCTTACATTCCTCGCGAGCTGCCTGCCCTTCACGAAGCCTGTTTGATCTACTGCAACCACCCCTGGGACGTAATCCTCCATCCTCCCCACCAACAACTTAGCCAATACTTTCACATCCATGTTCAATAGTGTGTTTTTGAAAACTCACCACTATTCTTAGAAGTCCCCCTATACCAAAAAGGGCCGACATTCTAAGTGGTGAACAGTGATTCTCACTCCCTGACTCCGATGCAGGCTTCAGTGGGTGCTATTCAGGTCAAACTATATGTTCAAGTTATCCTCCGGTATAACCCATACCTTCACCGAAGATTTTATCTACTTACCCCTTAGTAGCATCGATCCTGGGTCCCACGTTGCTAAGTAAGTAAAGTAGACTTAGGAATAACCACTGTTTCAGGTTAAAACTTTTACTTTATTTTATTATTATATTTTTTTTCTTTTAAAAGATGCAATCACTGTCTTTACAGAAAAGTAAAAAAGATCTTGCTTCTGGATCCTTCTGGTGGGTTGAAGATACCTTCAGGCCCACCTTGACAATCAATCTTCTTTAGGGTCTGGTCTTCTTTAGATGTATTCGCTGGTTATCTTGGTTGCTATGTCCTATCTTTCCCATGTACCGAGCTGCGAGAGTTGATTCTGCTGACTGTCTCTGAGCTGACTCTGACTCCTCTTTAAATTCTAGTTTTCCTTAGATGTATT
This sequence comes from Scyliorhinus canicula, assembly GCF_902713615.1. Lineage (NCBI taxonomy): Eukaryota > Metazoa > Chordata > Chondrichthyes > Carcharhiniformes > Scyliorhinidae > Scyliorhinus > Scyliorhinus canicula. The sequence goes on along the minus strand of NC_052164.1, from coordinate 105,706,377 downwards.
AGCTGTTTTAACTCGGCTGCTTGTCTTATCTTTCCCATGACCGAGTTGACTAAGCTGAATATGCTTGCTTCTCTTGTTCCTTCTCTCCTTCTCTCCGAGTTCTGGTTCTGCTCTGCTTCTGCTGGTTCCTGCTCTGGTCTCTGGGTTTATATTCTCTTTCTAACAGTTATTAAGTTTTTACGACTTTATTGTTAAGTAACTATTATTTCATTTTGATTGTAAAAAGTATCTTTGATCTAAACATTCTAATACAACTAAGTATTCATTTTGGGCTTGGCTCCGCCCTCAGATCTGATTACATTGTTTCCTTTGCGATGTTCAAAGTTCCTTTGTGATATTCAAAAATGCTTTGGTTTCAATAGGTGTTACTATTAATTCCTGTCATTTTTATAGTTTTATTTTCCAATTGTGTCCCCAGCTCATAATTTTGACTTTAATTTTGGATCTAAATTATGTTTCTCATAGACTGATTGTCTCCAATTGCCTTTAATTTACCTGGTGTTAGCAGAATTTAATCCTAGAATTTTCACCAAATTCAACTGAACCTAATCCTTTCCTTTCCAGCTGTTTACTAAGAGAATTAATTACAATGAAGGTGTGAAACATTGCTTTTAGCTGTATGCTAAAAATTCACTTGGTTATAACTTGAAAGACCTGCCTGTTTTAAACATTCGTCACTTAATTCAACTGAAACCTTCATCCATGCTTTTCCAGCTGCTTACTAAGATAGTTACTTTCAATGAAGGTGTGAGCCATTGTTTTTAGCTTCATACAAAAATCCTGTGTGTTTGCTAAGCCTGCTTGAGAGAGAGAATCTGCATTTTATAATCCTGCACTTTGCAGCTGCTATTAACCCTTTGTGGGATCTTTCCCTGTATTCTCTCAAATTTCTCTCAGACCAGATATTGCCAGACTTCCATGTTTCAAATGACACACCTTTCCATATTTTCAATTACAAGTGATATGGGCCTATATGACCCACGTTCCTCCGGGTCCTTCCCTTTTTCGGGATTAGCGTGATTACTGCCTGCATTATCATCTCTGGCAGCTCTCCTTTCTCCAGTGCTTCAGTGCCCTGGGGCCTTCCCTGACTTCATAACCCTGATACTATCCAGCACCTCCCTCAGCCCCAGGGGCTCCTCCAATGCCTGCCTCTTTGCTTCCTCCACCTAGGGAAATTCCAGCTCGTCCAGAAACCGCCCATGTCCCCCTTCTCCCCCCCCCCCCCCCCCCCCCCCCGGGTCCACCTCATACAGTCCCTGGTCGTATTCCCTAAACGCCTTGTTTATCTTCCCCGGCTCCGATGTCACATCCCCAGCCCCAGTCCGTTCTTCAATATTTCCCTGGACGCAGCCTGCCTCCACAGCTGGTGTGCCAGCATGTGGCTCGCCTTCTCCCCATACTCATATTGCAACACTCTTGCCCTACGCAGCTGCCCTACCACCCTCCCTGTTGTCAGCCTGTCAAACTGTCCCTGCAACCTTTTCCCTCCTCGCCAATCCCTCCGCTGTGGGCTCCCTCAGATACTCCCTGTCCACCTCCACTGTCTCGCTCACCAGATGGTCAAGTTCCTCCCTCCTTTCCCAATCTGCGCGAACCTTAAAACAAAATAATTTCTCCCCTGGACCACTGCCTTCAGTGCTTCCCAAAAAATGGCTGCCGACACCTCCCCATTCTGATTCAACTCCACATACTCCTCAATGGCCGTCCGCACCTTATCACAAAAACATTGATCCGCCAACAACCCCGAGTCAATCCTCCACCCGGCCTCTGCTCCCGTCCTGATATAAATCAAATCTCCAGCCAGTGGGGTGCATGGTCCGAGATAATTATCCCCACATACTCTGCCCCCTCCACCCCAACCAAAACCCCCCAACTCACTACAAAGTAATCAATCCTTGAATACACCTTATAGACGTGTGAAAAGAAGGAATACTCCCTTCCCCCTGGGTTCTGAAAGCGCCTTGGATCCACCATATCCATCCTCTCCTTACAAGTCTAATTGACTTCTTTGAGGAGGTGACCAAGCATGTGGATGAAGGTAAAGCAGTGGATGTAGTGTACATGGATTTTAGTAAGGCATTTGATAAGGTTCCCCATGGTAGGCTTATGCAGAAAGTAAGGAGGCATGGGATAGTGGGAAATTTGGCCAGTTGGATAACAAACTGGCTAACCGATTGAAGACAGAGAGTGGTGGTGGATGGCAAATATTCAGCCTGGAGCCCAGTTACCAGTGGCTTACTGCAGGGATCAGTTCTGGGCCCTCTGCTGTTTGTGATTTTCATTAACGACTTGGATGGGGGAGTTGAAGGGTGGGTCAGTAAATTTGCAGATGATACGAAGATTGGTGGAGTTGTAGATAGTGAGGAGGGCTGTTGTCGGCTTCAAAGAGACATAGATAGGATGCAGAGCTGGGCTGAGAAGTGGCAGATGGAGTTTAACCCTGACAAGTGTGAGGTTGTCCATTTTGGAAGGACAAATATGAATGCGGAATACAGGGTTAACGGTAGGGTTCTTGGCAATGTGGAGGAGCAGAGAGATCTTGGGGTCTATGTTCATAAATCTTTGAAAGTTGCCACTCAAGTGGATAGAGCTGTGAAGAAGGCCTATGGTGTGCTAGCATTCATTAGCAGAGGGATTGAATTTAAGAGCCGTGAGGTGATGATGCAGCTGTACAAAACCTTGGTCAGGCCACATTTGGAGTACTGTGTGCAGTTCTGGTCGCCTCATTTTAGGAAGGATGTGGAAGCTTTGGAAAAGGTGCAAAGGAGATTTACCAGGATGTTGCCTGGAATGGAGAGTAGGTCATACGAGGAAAGGTTGAGGGTGCTAGGCCTTTTCTCATTAGAACGGAGAAGGATGAGGGGCGACTTGATAGAGGTTTATAAGATGATCAGGGGAATAGATAGAGTAGACAGTCAGAGACTTTTTCCCCGGGTGGAACACACCATTAGAAGGGGACATAAATTTAAGATAAATGGTGGAAGATATAGAGGGGATGTCAGAGGTAGGTTCTTTACCCAGAGAGTAGTGGGGGCATGGAATGCACTGCCTGTGGAAGTAGTTGAGTCGGAAACGTTAGGGACCTTCAAGTGGCTATTGGATAGGTACATGGATTAAGGTAG